>NW_006800272.1:127955-320137 GCF_000485575.1 Poecilia formosa
TGACTACATTTCAAGAAACCAAAGCAGACATTCAGGCGTCCAAAGACTCCTCTGTGACAGACGGAAACCTGGTCGCTCTTTACCGTCCTGCTGTTCAGCAGAGGTTGAACAGCACACAGAAGAGCGAACGTTTTCTGCGTGTCTGAGGGTCACGCTGGTGAAAACGGCGGAGAGAGGGCAGCCCATCTGTTGGCCAATAAAACCCAAGTTAAAGCAAGCAGCAGGGTCATGATGCAGCCATCAGTCCTTCATGTTTCACTGGCCCTCAGAAGCCCTTGTACCTTTGGTGGCTCGCGGGGCCGGCGACACTCGCTGAGCTGTTAAAGCAGCCGCACAGATTGCCGGAGATTTATGGCTCGCAGTTGTATTATTGGCTGCTTTCAGGAGGCTTTTATCTCTTCGTCGGGATGTGTGTGAAAAAGGCAGAGGGGGGGAAAAAAAAGGACTCGCCGCGGTTACCGGAGCGTGCTCAGCGACGCCGTTTAGCTCCAGAGCCCGTCACAAAGCGTCGAGGTCAAAGCGTCAACGCGTTGTTAATTTGTGCTTAACAAATTAGGCCCCGTTACTGTGGCCGCCAGTCAGTTTCCACTGAAACATATATGTCTGGTTTCACCTGTGCGTGAAACCAGACGTATATGGGTTTTTACCGGGACGTCGTCAGGGCACGCGGTAGTAAAGGAGAATTTTTTATCTTATTTATTTTTTCCTGCGTCTCGGAGGCGGTGCCAGGCGGGACGTCCAGAAATATGTTCGCGACGGGGTCCAAGACGGAAAGCCAAGCTCTGACTTGGAGGAAGTGAGGAGGATGAGTCTGGCTCTGGAATAAGGAAACCAAGTAATTAAAAAGAGGGAGCAGGTGGTGAAAAGGGCCAGCAAGAGGTAAAGTAAGTGTTACTAGAGATATTTAAAAACTGTAACGTCCAACTACGGAGACCAGGACCAGACGGTTAGACACAACACACACAAATGTTATGGGAGGACAGGCTTGTTTTGTAAATTAAATAAAAATGACTAACAAAAAAAAGGGGTAGCTAAATGAAAACACATGAAAGGAGCTCAGTGAGTTGCATAAAAGGAATAGTAACCCAGATGCAGCCATCAGGCAGAACAAATGGAACAAAAACAACAAAAAGGCAACAACAACAACAAAAAAAAAAAACGTACAGAAACACAGAGAGAAAAAATACACTGGAGAACCAGGAACAATGGGAGTAAAGAAAAAGAAGTGACAGAAAGTAAAGTCCTTAAATATTGGTGTTAAGAAGAGATTAATAAAATGCTTTACAGGTGAATTAAGCAGCTAAGTGGATGTCAGCTGGGAGGGGAGCAGGTGTGCATGGCTTCGGCAAAGGGAATGATGAACAGAGAGAATGCACAAGGACACAGAAAAACACAGAATGCACCTACCAGAATGAACAACACATGAACTAACGCCACCCAAAAGGTTGCAACAGAGAAACAGAACCTCGCCATCCCTCTTCTTTTTGAGGCAAATAATAAATAAAAAAAGAGCCTGAAGCTGTGAGGTCTTTGAAAAATGGCCATTGAAAGCTTGATCCACTTTCTCTGCTGTTCTGTTGAATAATTTCATGTTGGCCTTAGAGAAATTCAAGCATGAGGACCAGACTGATTGAAATCCTAAACTGAATCCCACTTCTCTAAAAATCTTTTTCACAGCATGACATTCAGCTGCAACACATCTACCACTGTAATGAAGATGATTCATCATCTGCCTTCATGGTACAAACTAATTGCAACGTGTGATGCCTCTGTAGCGCTGCATTCTGTGTCATTAGGAACATAAAGAGAGGACATGATGCCTTAAAGGACAACAGCTTCTAACACGCAGCTAATGCCCCAAAATTAATTAGAATCATTGATGACGCCGGCGCGCGTTTGCCGTGGCTCACGCGGCCTTCTCTGGTTCGGAGATCCTCAAAGATGCGATTGATTGGATTTTAATTACACTGCGCGGCTCGTCCACACACACAGCGAGACGAATTCTGAATGGTCTGAAAGCGTCGCTTTTATAACTTTTTTTTTTCCCCGAAAGAGCTGCGTGGAAGTAATTTGAACGAGTGAAATGAATTAATTCAATGGTATACTTGTAGAATGTATACAAACACTGTGTAGACAGGTAAAAGCAATTATAACGTCAACATCAGTGTTGCATGTTGAATCTAGTCAGACGACTGTGGTAGACTGAAATGTATATTTTTATTTCCAATTTCCGCCCTTAAATTTCTGCTGGCGGCTGATGCTACACTGAAAAAAAAAAAGTCCTTTAAGAATGGAGAAATGTTCAGCTGTTTAGCCTTCATTTCACGATGCTACGCTGCGGTTGAGTCAGCACACTAATCTTTATCGTTACCGTCAGGCCACACAGGAAGCAAAAGTTGAACTGTTTTGTGAATTAAACAGTTGAAAGTGTCGCAAGAGCTCTGCAATGTTGGGTAAACTCCTCAAACCAAATCCAGATGGATCTTATCAGAGTTTTCATCTCCAAAGGAGGAGAATTCATTAAAAAAAAGAGGCAAAATACATTTGTTGTAACGGTCTGAGGCATTTAAGCATCTCGGAAGTCTTGTGTCGTGTCAGCTGAATCTGGGTTTTATGTTTCAGCCCCGCTCTTGCGTTAATCTTCCATTGATGTGTTTTGCAGATATGCGCCATCGATTGAGAGAAGAGAGCTGCCGATGGAAGCCTTTT
Organism: Poecilia formosa; assembly: GCF_000485575.1. Classification (NCBI taxonomy): domain Eukaryota; kingdom Metazoa; phylum Chordata; class Actinopteri; order Cyprinodontiformes; family Poeciliidae; genus Poecilia; species Poecilia formosa. The sequence goes on from NW_006800272.1 coordinate 130,665, forward strand.
AGTGCACGGTGGTAACGGATGTAACCTTCTGTTACTTTGGACGTTTAGGGTGTTCAGAAAAGCAACCTTTGTGATTTTTACTAAAGCCCTGAGAGTTTTCCCCTTTGCCTCAAAATAGAAACAAACAAAAAAAAAAGTAGTAAATGGCAGCAGCTTCATTGATAGTTTAGCTTTGGTTAAAAAAAAACAAAACAAAAAAAAAGCACTGTGTGTGAGCACAGAGACAATAGAGGGGAAACAAATGTTCTTTCCTGTTTCAGCATCTAAGTTCAAGCTGCCCTGAACATGACTGTTTAGTCAATCCTGCAAAATAGATTAGATTTTCGCTTAAAGAGAGAGAGAGAGATAGAGAAAAAAAGAAAAGTAACCGCAGTCGATATCCTGCTACTTCATTTCCAAATGTACCGCCTTAAGTGTTCCTCTGCCTGAGTCGAAGGGGAGAAGCTCGACTCTCCTGCAGCTGGGCTGATTGAAAGCCCCTCTGCGCCCGCCGCACATCTCCTCAGGTGCGTCTCCCGAGTCGACGCACGAACTTCACATTTTGGATTTTCGGCCTGGCAGCTGTTCCTGCTCTGCCCCGCGCTCCCGGTGTGCCTCCGCCTTATTACGCTCTTATTAATGTAATATCATTAAATGTCCCCCCTGAAAACATGAGAGCGGCAATTTATACACAGCTCATAACATCCATTCCTTTTTTGGCGGGGGCCAGATAGCGGGCGAGTCCGTGGAGATCTACGGCCGAGTCGGGAGGGTAGGACTGATTATTTGGAGAGAAGTGGTGGCGCCAGGCTGGGCTGGAGTGGGTAGCGGGGGCCATTGAATCATCTGGCCTATTTATTATCCATCCTCCAGCTCTGGCTCAATGCTGCATCTTTTAGATCAGGCAAAAAAAAAAGAAAGAGAGAAAATAATAATGGCCTCCATAACCTTGGGCATTAGTGGGCCTCTAAAAAATATATATAAAAATACCGTCTCTCCACCTCTCCTCTCTGCTATCTTTTCATTTTATGTGTAATGTACAGGGCATGGATCAAAGAGCAAACAAACAAAAAACAAAAGAGAAAAACCTGTGCATGTGCAAGTTCGCTCACATTTACTTCTAGGCATTATTTATCTCCATATCAGGGCTACAGGAGGAGGCAGCCCGACCTGGATTGGAGAAATTTAATGAGGGCTGGAAGACAGAGGGGCAGAACAGTTGAGTCCCGCTGATTTAAAACCAGAGAAGACTGGGGGGAAAGAAAATAAAAAACCTGAGCATAATATTTGGACTCTAGAAATGCTACTGGTGGACAGAGCAACGGTTTTAAAAATAATCTAAACCTACAAATCCTATTTTCGATAACTCTGTACAGTTTCTGAACACTGGAAGTAGTTCAGATCAAAAATATTTAAAGAGGCAGTGTTTTGTAAAATTTACTTTTTTGAGCTTTACATCATGTTATAATGTTATACCTGGAGTGTTGCCTTCACAACATCCATGTTTGAGAAATCAAACATGGAAAATGCTCAGATGGACCGAGCTCCTCCTTGAGGTCAAAGTTCCTCCTCGAAGAGCAGCCTCCTCCTGTGCCTCCCCCGCTCAGCTCCTTCAGACTAGCTAGCAGCAATTAGCAAACACCTGATGGAACTGCACATCTGCTGAGCTCATTATACGAGCTACTTTTCCGTGCAACACTAGTAAAAATGTTAAGGGTTTAGTAGAGGAGCCATGTTGTGATGACTTCCTGAAGGCGGAGTTTCAGAAAGAGCGGGAGTTTTTAAAGAGACAGAGGCCCAATTTCAAGGCACTAAAATACAAAGTTTGTTTTATAAACAGCTTTTTTTGTAACTTAAGTGAACAGTTAGTCGATTGTGATAACAAAATTGCACTAGTGCCCGGAAAACGTGTAATGCTGCCCCTTTAACGTTTGTAACCTGATGTACATAGAGCTGATCTTCATAGGGCTTGAACAGTGAGCCTGAAACAACTCATGTTTGTATCTTGCATTATGAGTTGTTGCAAGTCCATCACCAAACACACGTCATTCTGTAGCTTACGAAGGATTTTATCCACGCATTTCCATAATTCAGACTTGAACTAACGAGTCCAGAAACGGAGGACTCTGTAGGTGAAATCCTTGTAAATATTTCCAGTTTGAGGTCAGACCCTCTGCCTCCTCCACCTGCAGCCTGTTAGGTAAGCAGTTCCAACGCTTCTCGCTCTACTTAAACACCTCTCCTCCTCTCAATCCTTGCTCGGCTCCCACCATTACATCTCCGCTTTTTGCCCTGCGTCCACTTGTATGTTCATCCCGTTTCTGCAAGTTGTCTCTGGACTTTAATGGAAACATTATTTCATCGAATCCACCAAAACTCCAGCATTCATCTGCAGCTGGCAGATGAACAAAGAAATAGATGTCCCCCTTCTCCAAACACAGAAAATGAATGAATCGGTGGGGGAAAGACCACAAAATATAATCCTAAAAAAAACAAAGAAACAAACAAACATGAAAATACTCCATACTTGACATCTCAAACTTACTTTTGGTAAGCCCCCGGTACTTTAACCTTATTTATTTATTTTTAACCATTTCTAGATTTTTATACAAAAACAAAAAAAAAGAGCAAGTAAAAACTACCTGACACCAAAATTTACCTCTCTCAGAAAATTCATCTCCACTCCTACTTGAATACTTCACTATGATGCTTTTCTTAGTACAAATAAAGGGCGTTGATGCTTCGCTTATTGTGCAGCGGTGCAGACCAAAGCCAAAACAGTTTTTATTTGGCCTTGTCACTGGGAGTCGGCGATGTTTGTGCATAGCATGACTTCTGGCCCAGAATATACCGACAGCCAAACATCCAAGATACGGGCTCCTCTGGGACAACTGGATCTAATGAGAATGTATTAGCTTTGTTCAGTCTAATGGATGCTGTTTCTCTCCTGATATAGAAAATAATGCCGCGTTCTGTGTGTGTGTGCATGTGTGTGGGAGGCAGAGTGGATACGGGTATGCCCGTCGGCCAGCTGGGTCAGTTAACATGGCAGATGAAAGAATAAATGGACGTCCATTCTTCCTCCGTGCGTTGAAATGATAAACAGAAGGTCGCCAGCAATATCAAAAGCAATTTCATGACATCTTCATTACCAAGCAGTGGAGTGTTTATGGAAGTCTTTCACAGCAACTCTATTATCAGGGGAAAAAGGCAACACAGAAAGAAAGGATTACATGGAGAAGGCGTGCAGGCTTCCCGAGTGTTGCGTTTTTTTTTTTTTTTTCCCTTGTTGTTTATATAAAGCCGACACAATCTCGGTTGTTGTGATGAATAATTTTCTACGAGACAGTAAACGTAAAGGTCATGCATCTATTTATATGCTAATTTCATTAATTAGAGTGATAAGGAGCCGGTTGCTGAATTTTTTTCCCCGTGTATTTTCTAATTTACGACTGACCGTCTTGTTTCTGAGCTTCTGATCCTTTAGCGCGTGGAATAAAGTTGTTTTGCCCTTTTCACCAAAATCTGAACATTAATGACACCGGTCAACAGAGATAAATAAATAAATAGATAGTCTGGGGTTTTTCAACTGTTTTTTTAGGGTCATTTTGATGAGTTGAATCCAAAAAGTCACATTGGTTTTGCTCAATCAGGTCAACTTTAGGAACTATGGATGCAACATCTGTTCTCACATCTGGACCAGTTTCCTGAGAATCTGGGATCAATGACGTAGTGTCCAATTCAAAATGTACTCACCCTTATCAGTGTTTTATTATTCAACTTACAGAAATCCCAGTTTGGAACATTTAATTAATACACTCTGTTAGAAAACAAATTACTTCTTCTAAAACCTTTTTTGGATGAGAAATATTAACGGAAATGACCTGATCATGTCAGAAAAACGTAATCAATTTAGTCAGAAGATCTGATTTCTTGAAATCAATGCATATCTCTCTTTAAACTCATCCATCGTCAACGTGTCACAGACTCACATGTATAGAAACTTTGTGCTTTAAATCGTTTGGTAGAAACTTTGTACATCTCTGACTTCTCCTTGTCGGCACGTCAAAGATTCAAAGAAGAGCTCCAACTCTTGTGATTTCTGTCTCGGTCGTTCGTTTTAACAGACTACTTTTTTCTAAAAACGTTCCATGCTTGTTTAACTGTAGTAATAGCTGGGATATTTAAATGATTAACACATATCGCACATCGTTTAGTAAGCGACACGCACGTCAACGCACACATGCGGTTCAGTCTAATGTAATGTAATGTGCTATACTAAAAACAGTGGTTCGCCTCGTTGCTGTGATTACTCTCTGCTCAACAAATTAACTGGATCACAACCACAGAACAATTAATCTGCCTGGGTCTTTGTGCCCAGATCCGAGTGTGGGCCTCTCAAAGAAATGAAACCAAATGCGAGACATTAAAGGAAACATCGCGTTACATTAACCTGGACCAGCACCTGGACTCCAGAGTTACACTATACCTCCCAAAGCTATTACAGATGACGTTACAGAGAAGATCTTGGGGAAAATGTTGAGTTTAAAAATTTAAAACGTGGAATTTTCAAACACAATTTCTCTTCATTTTTCACAGGGGGAGGATTTCGAACACAAGTTTAAAATGATCAGACTCACAGATACCCTTTTTATTTTTGTTTTAGTTAAGGTCCTGCTTAATCATATGGGTATTATTTACTGTATATGAACAATTCTGGACATAAACTTACAGAGCAGATGTAAGTAAAGTTGGCCACGTTCTGCCGACACAGATCTGAAGTGCAGTGAAAACAAATTACATGGATTAGTCAACCACAGATTGTGTAACCCAAGTCATGCTACAGTGAAACATCATCTCTGCAGCTTTAATAGCAAACTGTAAGCTGAGTTTTCATCCACATTGTTTACCTCAGGGGGTCCGCAGGCGTTATCTTAGCAATGTTAACATATTCCGCCGTCAGCCGTTGCCCACTCTGCATGTGATTTCATCAGCTCAGTTGTAGCTAGGCTATATAGGCAACACAACAATGGCAACATTTAGAGATTTCAACCTATCCACCCCCTCACTCACTCTATACACTCTTTCCAACATTTTAAAATTTTATTCGTTGCTTCACCAGAGGGGGGGGAAAAGATGGCTTTGCATCATGGAGTCATCACTTCCTCTGTAGAGCAGATCACGATATTTTCTCTCTCTCCTCGATGCCTCGTTTCTGTGGAAGCAATCTCACTTAAAAAGAACTTTTAACAATTGTAACACAATGGGATACAACTCTCCGAGAGCCATGGAAACGGGATCAACCCCACGACTCCGTGCAGATAACACTATCCCCAGCAGAAGAGTTAGCTGCTTCCTTGTTGACGAACGCTCAATCGCCAGCGACTTGCAAAGCGAGGGAAAGAAGCGCCCTCAGGAAGGAGGACAGGAGTTATTGAGTTGTATACAAAAGCAGCTTAAAGTGAGGATTAGAGGCAGCAAGGAGGTGGAGACTGGAGAGCAAGCTGCAGCATGACAAAGTTAAGATGTTTGTAATCAGGAATGAAGAGGTTCACAAACTTTCAGCAGAAAAAGGCAATCAGAAGCACGTTAAGTCTGGACAGAGTCAATGAACTGGAGGCAGTTTTCAATAGGTTGAACTTAGCAACAACCTCAGCATCCTCCTTTTCCAACCAGTAGTTCAAGAGATTCCCCGCTTTCTCTCGACTAAAGGGTTTCCTGTCACACACACACAAAAAAAATGGTTCAACTTCAGGATTTCTGCTGCTGTTTAGCCGTCGTCTTCAGTCGCCACAACTTCCTGTACTCTAACCGTAATATTTTTACTGTACACCTCAGGCTTCCAGCACAAGTTAGAGTCACCTTAAGATATTCTTGTATGATCCTGCAGTTGTTGGGCCTGTAAGAGATACGAAAGAGGCCGAGTCCGGAGAGTTGGTGGACCACTTAGGGTAAAAAACAATATGAACAGGACAGAGGAGGTGATCATCGACTTCAGGAGAAGCTGACACAAACCAAAGACTATTTCGGCAAGTGAAGAAGTAGAGTGCTGTAAGTAGCTCTCTTCCTAACCGCAGCCAAGAAAATGTCTCTGGAGAGAAACGTGGTCAGCTCGAGTAACTGCAACATTTCGTTTCCCTTTGGGATTTTGGCAAAGTAATTTTAAACTAAATTGAATTAAACACAATCCTCCCCTGCAGGCCCCCAGAATAGAATAGCAGTCAAATATTTCAGAGTCATTTGGTGCTTTCCACCAAATGACTCCGTACCTTTAAATGTAACCGTAGGATTTGTAATATTGTTCAGTTAACAACATCGCCTTGAAAAGCCAAACTGTTTGACCTTTGATGATCTACTCTTATTAAATATTAGAATTAGTATGTTGTTCATTTTCCAGATTTTTCAGAAAAGTTTCAGAAATTTGCCTTCAGCAAGAAACAACTTACTGGCAACAGGGAAGGCTACGGAGGACATTTAATGCCAGGTGCAAAATGAAAGAATTTAGTAAAAAACCCGCCATCTAAAGCTTGGACAGATTTCTGTCCTGGTGCTACAATCCTTGCTTTGTTAAATGACAAAACTGTATGATTTCTACATAATGGAGTGGAAATCAGTGTCCATAATACCAACGAACGCGAGCGTGTGACTTTTTGTATTCTTGTGTAATCTGTGGCAGCGCACACAGCATTTCACAATAATCTCATAATGGAAAATAAATTGTGAAATAAAAAAAAAAAAGCAATTTAATAAGAAAAACACTGTCAAAAGTACAAACAAGCTGTTTATGATTGAACCATCAGTACTGTTTGTACAAGAGCACTCTGGGTTTTAACATTAGTATTGATGAACGTTCTCCAAATTTGTAAATTCTGACGTCTGCCTTCAGATTGAAAGAATCGTGAGTCAAAGCCAGGTGCTGCAGCATCCTTTGAAAGAATCAGTGACACCAGCCTGAACAGTCAGCTGTGTGTTGACAAAAAGAAAAAGAAAAAAAGTAGTACATATTAATAATCTTTGGATAGTGGTTGTTTCTTCTGCTTAGCCTAGCAACAAATTTTAAAACAATTGCAAATAATCTGGAGATGATCAAACCACAGTGGTTTGATCATCAAAAACGGAATCATGTAAATTTCCTTCACAATTATGGAGACACAACATGAACTCAGTCTTCCTTAAAGACATTTTATGATCGACATCATCATAGGAAGCATTGTGCTGCAGTTTGAACAATCTTGAATAAATAATGTTGGCGTGAATTAATGCTTTGTAGTTCATCTAACTCACATAGGCTTCATTTTTACACGAGTCATCATCATCATGAGACAAGCTGGATAAATAAAACTCAAAGTAGCACTTTATTTGAAGGGGTGTGCATAAGACTGACATGACGCTGTCATAAACGTGATATAACACCTGTAATGAACATGAAGGAGTCTTTATGAATGTCTATGAGTGTTGTCATGAAATATGATTCGGTAAATAATGACACTTAATGCAAAAATGACATTTATTGGACTTTAAATACAATTCTGAGTATTACTTGGCATTAAACATGTCATTATTTTGGGAATAATGACATGTTTAATGTAAAGTTGAAACATTTAATGGAATTTTTATGCAAGTTTTAATGCAACTTTGCTTCAAAAGTGTCATTATTTACCAAATAATGCAAAGTTGAGACTTTTAACAACTTTTAGTTCAACTTTACATTACAAGTGTCATTATTTAATGAATGCCACTTCTTGACAACAGTCAAACATTCATAAAGACTCCTCCATGTTCCTATTTGTTATTTCATGTTCATGACAGTCATATCAGTCTTATGTACACCTTATATCAGTCTTATGTTCAAATAAAGTGCAACCAAACACGGTAAAGCAGCTGTGTTGTTATATCTATAGAAATGTAGCAATCTCATTAGTCATTTTCAGTTGTCTGAGGTTTTACTCCCACAGCCAGATCTCTCTGCAGAATGTTTCCTCTGTGTGTGGAGCTTTTCTCCAGTTGTTGTTGTTACAGGCCAGTATGTGTGAAATTTTCCATAACAGCAGATCAGTTTTAAGACATTGGAGCAAAAATATTGAGAAAAATCAAGGTTTCTGAACAGCTGATGGAGCCACTGCGATCCACTGTCCACATAGTGTCATTTTATATCTTCAGACAAAAAAAAAAAAGAAAAAAGTTCTCTCCAGCTTCCTCCCTGACGATTGTTGCCACAGACCAGACCTGTATCATTTGGTGCGTGGAGACTCTTTCCTCCTCCAAACCCCCTGATGCTCGCCGATGCGATCTGAAAGACTCTGACATGTCACTGTAACTCCGACAGAGCCTCCACTGTACGCGTCTAATAAGCTCTAGCTGTGCATGTGACGGTTAAAAAGAAGAAGAAGAAGAAGAAGAAGAAGAAGAAAAAAAGCCAGACCGTAATACCGCATCCGCACTTTCTGCAACAACCCTGTGGTGCCGCTCCAGACGCACCGTCGGGTCTCCGAAGGCGGAATATTGACATACGAACACATTTAATACATGTTTATGTCAAACAGTGCTAACATCCTGTGACAGCCTGTCTGTTTCCTGAACACATTTCGACATACGGATGTGTAGGACGCATCTTAATAATGACATAAAACTGATGCAATGTGCACAACCAATAAAAACGCAAGAAAATACCCTTTAAAAAAAAAGTCTTTAAAATGTAATAAAAAAAGGAAAAGAATTTTGGTATTTGCTCCCACACAGGAATATCATATGAGCTGCGTATGATTACGTCTGTTTCTCAGACTTTTGATGGAAGCTTACTTTGTTAAAACCTTACAGTCCCCCCGGAGTTTTAAATTGGGAGCAAACATCGTGTGGGGATCCAGAGAGCTCAGGGATTTAAAGAGGCCTGAAGTGAATTTGAAATCAATTATTCCTCTTTTCTGAACGTGGGGAGTTTTAAATAAACTGCCAGCGTGCTAAATAAGTCTGTAGAAACCCTAACGTGTCATAATGGGGCGTTCAGCATGACTTTACGTTCTGAAAAAGATGAATCCACCTGGATTTCTGCCATATATCAGAGGGGGGGGGGTTTGAAGATTAAGTCTTGAACATGTCAAAACAAACATGACAGTTTTTGTTCAGGTGCAAATAAATCCCTTTTACAGTGGAAAAAAAAAGAGAAGAGATTACTTGTATATGTGTGAAGTTTTCCCGATATTTAATCCAGATTTGTCTTAGGTTTTTCGTGTGTTTTGAGCAGCACAAAGACAGGAACAGATATAAGGACATCAGGGTTTGTTTTTTTAACAGACTGAAGCGTTCTCCAGAGTGGACTTTTTAGACACATTTATTGGGCCGATAACATTACTCAAACACAGTGTATGACCATTGTAAACAACAGAAAAAAAAGGCATCAGCTCCCACCGAGAACCGCTCGAGAATTCAAAGTGTGCCAAGCTGTTTAAAATTCATAACTTTTGTATCTTTTTTTTTTTTCCACTTCAAATCTTCTTTATATATCTTTTTTTTTTTTTTTTTTTTTTGGATTTTATTCTGTAATTCGTCACTTTTTCTTTACATTGTCGTTTTTCTCCGGTATCGATAATAGTAGTAATATGTACAACACGAGGCCCCGGGACGCTCCGCGCCGGATTGCTCGTTTCCTGTAGCATGACTCAGTTTTGGGAAAAAAAAATAAAAAATAAAAAATGACTTAAGTAAGGCTGTGTCGTCTTTGTAGCTTCCTGCTGATTACATGCCCCGTACGGGTGACCGTGATGAAATGTTCGTGCGAGTCCCGTTGACTGCTTAGCGTTGACCGGTGGGTTTGTCGTTGGATGGTACCACTGATGGCAGCATCTTTTTTTTTTTATGTACAAAGGCTTTAATGTCCCGAGGTTGTCCTATTGGCTGGGAGGCTATCAAATCATTTAAATTTTCTTTTTTCTTTCTTTTTTTTTTAACTTTAAGAGTCTTCTATTTTGATTGCTCCTCCCAAAACAGAAAAAAAAAATCATCCGTATCAAAATGTTCATATAGATGTAGTCATACAGTTTAAGGAGGGGAGGAAGGATGTGTTAGCTTGAGGGCTATAACAGTTCTCAATGTATGAAAAGAAGAGTCTTTTCATTCGCAAGTTCTCTCGCTCAAGGAAAAAAAAGAAAAGTGATCAGTTTCTTTCTTTGTACAACGTCATGAAAGATTCTCAGATGAGATGAAGCCTTTAGACCGATTCCACATTCCGACGTCCCGCTCCACCTGCCTTGTTCCCGCTCTCCGTCTCCGACATTCGTTTCTTGTCCTCGCTCATCCGTAGGAAGGGCGGAGAGAGGGGAGGCGCCTACTTTAGCAACCACTCGTTCACTGCAAGAGAGGGGGAGAAAAAAAACAAACAAACAAAAAAAAGCAGCAAGAATAATGATTTGTATGTAGACAGAAAAAAAAAAAAATTGCTGTAAAAGTATGGCACCACGCTCCACAGCACAGCTGTTTTGCGGCGTTATTCGCCTCCCTCAACCTCCTCCTCCTCCTCCTCTGTGCGGCGGCCATATTTCATCTTTAGCCACGGCGCTCTGTTTCAGAGGGATGTTGCCCGAGTGAGTGGAGTGAATGTAAATGTGTGTGTGTGCGTGTGTGTGTGTGTGTTGACTGCTGGGCTGGAGGTGGAGTTAAGGAGGGGACTGTTATTTTTCAAGTGCCAGCCTTTGTGGAAATGCAACGGCGGTGTGAAAAGCACCGGGCTTATTAAAACGGGAACTGGCACGTTTGTTTAAGGGAGCGGGTTTTTGCAACATAATCAGATGCTTAAAATACATCTAAAATAACTCTTCACTAACTAACTACATTGTCAGTAAAGTGACGTCGACGTGCCCTTTTTGTCCCATCAGGTTTCTCTCTTGCTCACAATACAGATGTGAGTCAATAAACACGGGCCAACTCGGATGCTTTATTGAAATCAGTACCATGTGAAGTGTGCAGCGAATAGTAGTGTGTTAAAAAAATGGAACTGATGCTCGGAATCCCAAGAACAGTTTTTAATCTACTCCACATCACAACGTAAAGAGAAGTTTTGTCTTTATTGGTTGTCTAGGAGCGAAAGGAGAAAGGCATGTGAAAATGTTCAAAGAGCCTGTATTGCATTAATATTTTTCTGTAGAAAAATCAACATATAGTGTATGAAGTGAAAAATGCTTTAAGTAGTAAGGTACTTGTGAATCGCTTAGATATTTTATGGTATTCCCACTAGCACTAAGAGCTGATTCATATCTTTGTCGCACCAACTTCCTCATCCCACGTGCTTTCTGTTGGTTTATTCATTTACAATCTTGCTGGCCTCCAACCAGGCTCTTGCACCCTTACTGGCATGTTTAAAGTTCTGAACTTGTTCATGAGTGTTTCCACTTCAGCATAAGGCAACTTGACCTTTTCAGGTAATCTGGTGTAAACAGAGAAGAAGCCATCGCGCCATACCTGCGCCACCACATGCATGCTTTATTCAACGTGAGGCGTTGCACGGGCTTCTTCCTGACATTTAGGTGCGTTTGAATTGTTACAGTGCCCACAGGTAACAGCGGAGCTGCTTTGATCACCTTTGTGTGTGGATCATTGGCTTAGTCTTTGCCATTTTGGCTCATCTTTGATCCGTTCAAGCGATAGTTTTTCCGATTCTTTCATCGTCTTTATGATTTTGTTTTACATTTCGAACAGATTTAGCCAAGCGGCTGTGTTTCAGCTTGTTTTCCCCGCTAACATTCTGATCAAAGCACATGGGTCTTTTGAACCGTGTCTGGAACGTGTCCACTTTATTTTCCCGGTGAGGCGTACGTAAAAAGGATGGGAGGAACGGAAGAAGGAAGGAAACAATAGAGTTAAGACAGAAAGAATAGAGGTAGGATGCATGGATTGCAAAGACGGAAGGAATGGAGGGCATGAGGATAGAAAGAGTAAGAGCACAAAGAAAAGAAAATAAGGACATAAAGGAGTGAGGGATAAAAGAGAAATCACAGAAAGAGAGGAAAAAACAAACAATTTCTTTCCCCTGATATTCCTATTTTCTTTTTTATTCTGTCCAGAAAAACAATTAAATCAAATTTCAAACTTTTCCAGATGTAGCAGAAACCCTTTGTCTTGTCAGTAGCAGTCCAGAAACATTCTGATCTCCCATTTACTACCTTAGTGCCGTTGTTCATTCCTCAGACCGAGGTGTGGGTCTCGTTGTTCCCTGCCTTTTATTTTCCTCAACTTACCAAAACCTGTTCATGTATTCAAGCTAAAACTAAAGACTTCAGTTCTCAATTTTAGCCTGAAAATGCTCCACTTGCAAAAACAGTTAGCTTAGTAATGCATTAGCTGCGTTTCCTGTACGGCATCGTCCTAGGCGCACGCTTTCTCCCTCACAAACTGTTGCTCAGAAGGAGAGTTTTTTTTTTTTTTCTTTGGAGTGAACAGTGCAGAACAGAGGAAGAATGAGGGAACGAGATACAGAGAAAAATGGTCACGCTTTGGGTGAGCCACGGTACAGTAAACCCCACAATGAGCAGAAGGCGCCGAGGCTACAGCTCACCTTAAACACATTTTACGCTCCAGGAGTGACAATTCAGCAACTTCATATTTGGCCAGAAACAGTGAAGAGGAGATTGGAAGCTGAACTACAGAGTCCAGAGTCATAAGGAGCAGTGATGAGACCGTCTTAAGCCACAACTGAGTCATAACCAAACGTTCTGATAAAAAAAAAAAAAAAAATCATTGAGATATTTACTAAATCAGCCAAAGAGAAACTCTACTCAAAATAGAAGACCACAAAAGCAATTTATGAAGTAAGTTTAACATTTCAAAATTAATTCCAGGACAAAGACCTTCATTTTTGGTCCTCAAGTCTAATGAAACAAAAATCTAAGTGTTTGGTCTTGATCACCATAGTTACGTTTGGAAGAATAAGCAGAAGCTACACACCTTGGAACGACATCCCAACACTTAAATATGAAGTATGTAGTAACAATATAGAAGGCATCACGAGGAAAAAACATCATATTCATTTATCAAGACCTGAGCTTGGAGACGCTTTGGGCAAAACGTGGTCTTCCATATAGGAAACAGCATTGAGCATGTAGCCAATTAAGCTGCAAAGTGGCTTTTTAAGGACATCAAAGTCAACATTTTAGAGTAGTTACATTAAGGTCCCAATGTCAGTCTCATGAAATAAAAGGTCAGCGGTGGTGAGAAGGTGTTTGGAAGCAAAGGGCCCTACAAACGAGAGTCGTTCACGTCAACTCTGTCAGGAGGAATGGGGCAATAAGTAACCTGTCTAAACTAGTCGACATGTCCTAATAAAGCAACTATTCTCAGGAGAAAGTGGCAGCAAAAGCCAGTAAAAGTGGCGTTTGTACCCCGGTACTGAAGCTTCTGAGCCCTGTTGTTAGGGCAGTCCTTGCCCTGCATGCTGAAGTTGATGTTGGTGCGGATGCAGCGGTTGTTCAGCGGCTGCACGGGGCGAACGTTGTCGCTCATGCTCAGAAAGATCTGAGACGGCTGGTTCTGGCTCAGCAGCCGCAAGGAGTGCATCTAGGTGGAAAGACAGAGGAAGGCACAGAGACGGAGTGAGAGGCTTACGGAAGCGTTACCGAACTCTTTGCGGCATTACTTTCCGGGGAAGAGGCGAGAATTGGATGCATCGTTTAGTAAGGTGAGATTTTCCTGTAGCCTGGAACGGCGGCTGTGGCTCACCTGCATGCGTGTGAGGTACACCGGCTTGTTCATCAGGATCCATGTGGCCGTTTCAAAGCATGGAGGGATAGTCATCGATCCTTCGTAGGTGATAAAACTATTCGTTTCTGGGTAGATCTCTTCTATGTTGAGGCCGGTCAGAAGATATGCATCATCTGCAGAGGAGGAGATAGAGGAAAAAGATAAAAAGACAAAAAAAACAACAACAACCATGTCTTAACGGAACCCACTGTGCTCCGGTTGTGTGTTTGAACTTTAAATTTGTAGGTTACACAAATACAATTTGCCTGAGTGTTTTTTTTTTTAAAACAATGACTCACCAGTAGAAATACGTTCCATATTCACAAACTATTTCCCTCTTTTTGTCTCACACAGCTCATCTTTTGATCAAATAGCATTAATATAATCTTAATTTGTGTTGACTGATTTTAACCGCTCGATGCAATATTTAAATCCCTTTCTTTCTTTTTTTTTCTCCGCCACATTTTAGAACCTGGAGGAAAATCAACAGCACAGTCACGCGGACGTTATTGTTTCTGTGCACAAAAGCGTTTAAAACGGAGTCGCTGATGACAGAATGAGACTGAAGCCTGCTTACACGTCCCAGAAAACGCCTCCAGCAGCAAGTTTTAGTAAGATGAAATAGTTTGATAAATCATCTTGTGCTTTTTTTTTAATGACAATTTATCATGTCACATTCACATGACTGCCATTGCTTATTTGGTCGCTTTCCTTACTGGGTCAACTTAAGCGTATCGTTTGTTTGTTGGGTTAGAAAATTCTGGTCAGGATTGCTTAGCCATGTTGGCTGAACATACACAGCACACCTCCAGACTCAGATAAAATAAATCAGAATTAGGTTGGAGCCCCCCTCCACCCCCCCCCCATCCACAAAAATGTGAAAATAAGTACGTGGCCTCCGTGTTTTTGCACGCTTTCAAACGCCGAGACTCGCCATGTGAAAACAACCCCAGCCGCACATCTCTTGGCTCGTAATAATGTAGCGTTGTGAAATATTTATGACCCTGGACACTGACATGTTGACAAGCGTTGCAGTTGGTTTGAACCCTTCACAACATGCGCTGCAGTTTGACTCTTTCATCACACCCCAGTCTTGTCACCGAGACCTGAGCGGGGGTATTCTGCAGGGGGTTCGGTGGGTACACGCTCCTCGCTGCTCGTCGCGCCTTCAGCTTGTGTTTCAGAGCTAATTTCTCCTCGCCTCGCCTTTTGCGTGGCGTCTGCAGTCGGGTGAGTGGCAGGCTGTTGGTGTTGCACTTCAAAAAGCCGTTTTATCTGAACCGTCTTCACTGTCACAATGCTAATTGGACAGACCATCTCTTGCTCCGTGTTCACACTCCACTAGATTGCTCCCAGTAACTCGTCGTAGTCTGAAGCCTCGGATGACACAATGGACAGCCTGCCGTGATGGGGTCACCGTGGTGGACTGCTGGAAACTTGAGCACTAATTAAACGGCATTAAGGTTTAGTTTGAGATTCTGCCGGTGGGACGGAATTACAATACAAAAAACAAACATTTCAGACAAAAATGTTCAAATGTTTGACTGGTCTAAGTGCTTTTATTTGCGACAACTGATGGAAACGTAATATCACAAAGGTAACTAGAACGATTACATAAACCAGTTTTTAAATGATGGAGTTATTTATCAGGTGATAAAAGCTATTTCAACTAGCTTGGCTCAATGCAAAGATATAACCTTTGCATTGAGCCATCATCATTTCTTTAAAGGGGCAGTATTATGTATTTTCTTGGCATATACTGTTTCATAGCGCGATCATGGCCTCAGAAAACCGCTCCACGAAATCTGCTCTCTGATTGAAAAAAAAAAAAAACTGGTGTTCTAACTATCTGTGCTTCCCGACGATTCGTCCTACCTAGATATTCAGACCAATCACACAATAGTTTTGCATGGAGAAACGTTTGCCAACAGCGTTGTGACTGCAAGGGGCTGACGACATGAGGCCGACAGGAAAATGACGCGGTTTTTCGTCACGCAGCTACGACAGCGAGAAATGATTTCGGCAGTTCGGCTTCAACTAAATCTAAACCCATCAGACCGCAAGCAACCTCTGGCTGCCTGTTTCCCAAATGGCCTTCATGTCTGAGCGCGTCTTAAGAATATTTATGCATTAAATACCAACACAAGGAGTACAACCTGCAAAATTGAATTTGCCAATGCTTTCAAATCTACCAAAAGAAAAAAAAAAGCACTTGTTTGTGGTTTACTTTCACTTTTTGTAACATTTCACAAAATCTTTAAGTCTTATTCTAGTTCTAATAGGATTCTCAACATTACTGCAGGAGTTCAGTCACTTCCTAAAATAATGACCTAGGTCTTTTTTTGGCCAAGAGATTTTTTTTTTTGCAAACAATGACTTAGGCCATTATTCTAGGAAGGTAACAGTATTTGGTGAACGACATTTTGTGAAATCCAGGCAGGCAATGTTTTTTTTTTGGGCAATACATCTTAATTCTGTTCTCTTAATCATGCATGGTGTGAATGCATCATTTTGTTTTCACCAGTGCACATATGTGCATTATGATGCTTTGGGATGGGAGAAACATTGGCTGCAGGTCTCAGAAGCATGAGTGGGTGGTGGTGTGTTGTGTGTGTGTGTGTGTGTGTGTGCGTGTGTGTGTGTGAGTCAGCGTGTGTGAGGCGCTGTATCAGACTGAGTTTTTGGACAGCTGTCAGAATCCTCTGCAGCTCCTGTCGTTTGGACAGAAAAAATTTTCCTCTCGCAGCACAACACCCTCCAGCTGCACCCAAATCCCTCTGGGACTCCTCCAAACCACCAGGGGTCAGCACGTGTAATCTGCCACTCACCTCCAACCCATTAATCCAATTATTTGTCTTTTCTTTTAAGTTGGCCTCAGGCAGTCTCTGCAGTGGGATGGAGTGAGAGATCTCTGGAGAACAGCCGTTGACTTCTGCCGCAGCCAAAAGCCCCCTCCAGCTATCAGGAGTATTTTTTTTTTTCCTCCCCCGGCAGGTATCTCAACGTCTAAATCTTCCATCAAAATAATGGTTCTTCCAAAAGATCCTGAACAGCAATGCACTGACTGTCCAATCACACCAGGAGCGAAAGTTACATTTTTCTCAAACTTGGCGACTCTCAAAGCGAGTGCCTGAACATACCGACGTCTTGCAGTAAAAGCAACCGAGACAAATTGGCACCAGATTATTTACATGCCGCATCTGTGGAGTGTCGCACGTTATAATCGGCTCGGTTCAATATACTTTATTTATCCCGCAGGGGAAATAAATGCTGACGTAACTCGCTGTGGATGGTGATGCTTCGGACAGGAAGTATCCCCGGTCCTGCAACGAAGCCTCTTGACTGTTATGACATGCAATAAGTAGAAATGTCGCAATAAGCAATAAATCAGTTTATCACGTGATTAATTAAACAAATTCAATATTGCATGATTTATCGTTTTTCTTCTTTCCCTCCGTCTACCAAAATCTGGATGACAAAAGTTTTCAGGCTGGTGTTTTGGTCTTAGCTAATTTTGTTATCGACGACTTTATAATTAATTCTATTTACTGTTTCTATTATTTTTTTATTTTGGATATTTAAAATGTCCTTCAGTTCCTGCGTTAAATGTTTCTTAAAATCTGAAGCTGGTGGATCTGTGAGGCTGTGTTTTTGCGTTATTGTGCCATTACCCTTATATTACTGGAAAATGGTCTCAAAAGAACAATATTATCGTTTATCGCAATAACCTCTGGGACAATTTATCGTCCAGCAACAATGTGTTATTGTGACAGGCCTGGCAATAAGCTCGATTTCCAGGCATCAGAGGAGTAGAAATCGACCATCTCGACATTCAGACAGAAGAATGGGTCGTACTGTAATACGAGACCATGTATCTGATAAGGTCCCCCAGGCGGGGGGGGGGGGCTTTAAAATGTCATCCCAACTGTAGCACCAAACGGCAACTCCGCCTCGAAGTGGAGGCCGAGTGAAGTCACAGTGAGGTCAGCAGAGGCGCAGAATGTGCAGAGAGTTCAGGAGGCTGTTTGCCAGGAGTTGGGATTTCTCTTAATGCTTCTGCACACCAAAAATTTTGGACAATTTAATGCTCCCAAAACTTGTTTGAAGACTTTTAGGACTGGTATCGTCTATAAAACATAGATGAACAAGTTTACTACACATGGAGTTTACCTAACTGAACAAATGTGGAATAGATTTGGAGCCAAGAGCTTAAGGTTCAACGTCAGTGTCTGACGTCAGAAAATCAGCTAGTGGTTAAAATTGCATAGAAGCAAAAATATTAACACTCCTAGAAAGACTTCCCACAAGATTTAAAGCTGCTACAGCAGCAAAGAGTTGGACTACACCTAATAAAAAATTTTGGATTGAAAATACAGCGTCACTCAAGCAAGTGCTTTGGGTAATATATTGTTTCTGTCTTCAAAGAGGAAAAGAAAATAAAGACATAATTGTGAGCTAAGATTCCTCTGACATTCATTCATTCATTCATTCATTCATTCATTCATTCCAATGTAGAAACGATGTTTAGCAGTTGAAGATGGAAGGGGGTAAAGTTCATTCAGAGTAATATTTTTAATTCATGGCTCTTAAACATTCACTTACGTCGAGTATTGCAGAGGTTAAGTGGCTCTTACATCCATGAATTTTTTTCTTCCTACGGAGCTCAAAATGTCAAACCTGAAACGCCGTTTAAAGGACGGCCGTAGCAGTGCAGGCGCTCTCTGTGGTGGGGTTTTCTGATAGCTGGGCGTTTCATGAGGGATCGGTAAGGCGTGCGTTCAGAGACCGGACGTTGTGGAGTTCTGCTTTGGGTTATTAAAGCGCAGGTCTGCCCCGGAGCAGAGCCGTCTCTGTACTGGACAGGCCAGACAATTTGTTACGGTTCTACAGAAAGAGACTCTGAAGCCTAATGAACTGATATGGATCTGAACCATGCATGAAAATATAGCTGCCATCTAGAGAGACTAATTAACTTAATATGCATATTTTTAGTAAGGTGCACAGAAGATAAAGGGAACATGTAAGCTCCACGCTGAAACACTCGACAAAAATGACAAAAAGAGATGGAATCTGTAAATGGGCAAATACTTTTTCATATTACTATAAATTGCCACATTGTTTTGGGTGGGGGGTTAATTATCTTAGCATACTTAGCAACAGTCATTTTTTTTTCATTTCAGTGAAGTGCTGCAGACTAAAAGGAACAAGGTGCTTTTTGTTCGCTCCTGCTGAGAATCAAAAACCAGCTGCCTTCAAAATGACGCAGCAGCAGCAGCTACTGTACGGCTTAGCGAAACATTTAAAGTTAGAATCTAATCGGTGGAGATGCTCCGTCATGTAGACGACTGCGCAGGCACTTACTTTTATATGTTATTCTTGTGATGGTGTCTCTGTTCAGCATGCGATTCAGGAAAGAGTTTGACGTCTCAGCGATCTGGATGAAAGAGAAGCGGGGAGAGAACATGGGAAGAAAAGGCCGAGGTTAACGTTGGTCAAATATTGAATCGAGCACATCTAAAATTAACCCGGACCCACTCAGTACTTAATCTACTCGGGACGGCGCTCTTAAGTATAGAGCCAATCTTCTTTTTTCAAATCTTATCTTTAATGGCCGTGAAATGCTGAAGCCCACTCATGTATTTTTCTCAGTCAGACGCCCTTACACAATTTTCTACTGCTGTTCTGTCTTTTTGGAGGAAAAACAAAAGCTCCCACTGGTTTCAAGAAAACAGGAAAAAAAAAGAAAAGAAAGATCTTATAGACACACACTGCTTTGGACCAAGAACACAATGCATCTTTGTGAATAGGAAATGCAACGCGTCTTTTTTTTTTTTTTTTCCTTCATCCTGGCATAATTCTATTATAGATCAAAACGAGTTTAATTTTATCAGAGATGAAAGTAAAAAAAAGAGGGTTGTTGAATGTGACTCGGCTTGATTTAATGTTTCCTTTTGAAGCAACAAAACACCCGTCCTCTACCTACAAAGGACGTTTTGCCCGCAACTTTCGGGAAAGACAACCAAAGACGCTTTATTCCTGCATTTGAAGCATTTGAAACAACAGGAATCTGGTAAGAAAACAGCAGCCAAACAATGCTCTTTGATTATATATTGCAACAACAGTCACCGAAATGCATAAATGTACCAGTGAGCCTCCAATAGGCTTGAACCCACAGTGATGGTCAATAACTTATTGTAATAGTCACACCAAATTGGTTCCAAGTCTATACTGCTTAGCACAAGTTCTTATTTACATCGTCAGTAATTGTGGCGCTAGAGCTGGTTTCACACAGGTAAAATATACCTTAATTCAACTAAACATTAAGAAAATAACATTTTATTAATGAATTAGCATAAGTACATAGTCATGGGAACATATTTCACTTAAAGGATGCTGGAACTGATTAGAGTTCAAGAATTATCGATAGTTATTAACCCCAAAAGTGTGAATAAAATAAAAAATGGTGGCTTTGACATGATTTATCAATGCAGCTTACGAACACTTTGACGTTGAAAACCATTTTGACTGGGTTGATTAAATAGATAAGCTCGGAATTATTTATACCTCTGGCGGATTTATGTTTTCCCACCTGTAATTTTCCATGTTTTCTTCTTCTTCTAACTTCTAAAGCATCATGGGATATATAGTCCATTCCATGAAAGGTCCACAAATTGTCGGTTTTGAACCGAACACAAACTATGAAACACTAACAAAATCTATGAAACAACAATTACAACTCAAATAGTTACATATATTAAAATACAATTTAGAAAAAGACACATATTTTACAGCATATTACGTTTTGAGAAATGCTCATCTCATTCTCTGTCAAAAACCAACTTCTTGGTTGAATTAAACTTGTTTTGAATATAACTCGTCAAGGATTATGAATATTTTTGGGCTCAACTATAAGTAAAAATCCAAGGTTTAGAAAGACTGTGAACAAAAATGCTACTCTTTAAAATGTCCTCACTTTAAATTGACTTTAGCTGTAGCATCCAAGAACAACAAATTCACATTTTTTTCAAAAATAACAACGGTAAGCGAGTTATCGACTTTCAGTATTGACAAATTGGTTTAAAAACCTCTCAACAGAACTTCCAGAAGATTATCAATGATTGCCTTTGTATCGACGGGTTGCGGGTGAAGCTCCAACTCTGCATTGAGCGTACAAACATATAAGCAGTAGAAAACTTGCTCGATACCTAGCTAATAGATAAAGAACGCTCCACTTTTAAATACTGCCCTCGGCATCTGCATCAGAAATCAGAGTGTTGAACACAGACTGCTGCTTTTTCAGCGCACATCCATCCAGCTTAGACGGTTTCTCTCCTTCCTCAACCAAGTTAAACATTTCAAATTAAATCTGTAAGTCTTACATAATGCACAGGGTGTGGAAATAACCAAAATCCCTGTAAAAGGCCAGGGAACATAAAATCCTATTTAGTGAGTAGTCCTGCGTACTGGATGGCCCTCATTTACGTGGAGGTGCATGCATATGACCATCATGGGATTGTGCTTCCTGCCCTCCTCCAGGCTATGTGCTTCCTTCTTTCTTCCTTTGCCCCCCCCATCCCCCCCGTCTCCATCAGCTCTGTGGACTTAGCAGCTCTAACGGCCGAGGTGTCTTTCGGCGGAGTGATTAAAAAGAGATGTGCCCGTCATCCACCTCTTTTCCTCGCACTATAATTACTCAGTCGCTGCCCTTTCCCATCTTCAGGCGGGCATTATGGCTTAACAGCCCCTCATGCTGCTCTGTGGATTTTCCTGCTCTCCCCCTCCCCCCGCACCCCAACCCATCTCCCTCATTTTTTATCTTTTTTTTTTCTAGGAGCTACCCGAGGGGATCCTTTCATTCCTCAGCAGGAAATGTCTTCACTATAGGTCTGAGTATTAGTGCAGACTGTAAAACATACGACCGAACGTCGCTCTGGCTTAAGACGATCTGTGATGGATTAGGATGGTTTGCATGGTTCGTAATGGAAACAAAAACACTTGGACAGATTGTTCACGGCGCCTTGGAGATTTTTTTCATGTCAAATTACATTTGTCATCTGTTGAGCAGGACGTCGTGCGATGGAGGCAGGGGTTTGCAACCTGCGGCTCCGGAGCCGCAAGTGGCACCTTGGACCTTCCACAGTGGCTCTTGAAGACTTTGGCTGCAAATTTATTATTTATTTATTTATTTATTTATTTTGAATTTATAAATAACACACATAAACAAGGAATACAAGAGATGCATTTTTTTTACCACAATAATCTCAACATGTTTGAAAAGGAGAAGGAATAAGTAAAAAAAACAACAACTTATGAACTCCTACCCCATAAACTAATGCTCTGTTTTAAGATCAAAAAGGAAAATCTTGACTTTGGCTAATTAATTTTCCAAATGATAAATAACCAATAAATAAATGCAAGTTTCAGCAAATAGATGTAAAGATTTGCATTTATTTTTCTTGTCATTAGTTTGGCATATATGAGCTTTTATCTACCTTTTTTTTTTGTAGATTTATATTTTTCTACAAATGTCAACATCCGACATCCCATTGAAGACAATGTATCCAGCCTCTTTTTTTCACAACTTTTTTTGCTACTTTAAAGTAATCTAAAAGAACAACAGAAATAATTTGATGATTCTTGAAAAAAATGACATGCATCTTTTTTTCCCCCCCAAGCGGTCATGTCACGCTTGCGACTCTAAGGAACTTATTTAGTGGGACGGAGGGTAAAAATGACAGATTGCTGAGCCCTGTGACAGAACCACCTTCTGTCAATGTGATTCTGAAATGGAAAGAAAACGGGACACAGAATTGCCCATTGTTCTTTTGTAAAACAGCTGAAGCTCGGTCAGATTGGACAGAGAGAACATTAACTGAAGTCTTGCAACAGGTTTTCAATTTACTAAGATTTCTTTCAACTGGCCACCGTAACATACAGACATGTTTTAATCTAATCCATTCTTTGCAGCCCTTTCCTGCTGGAAGGCAAACTTCTCAGTTCTTTTTTTTTTCCATATTCCCCTTCTGGGGTTGATTTTGTTTTAGCTCCATGCATTTCCCCCAACAACTCTGACCAACTTCACTGTCCTACAGCGTCAGTCGAACCCTAATCTTTATCTGAGTGATGGGGACTTAAAACAAATGCGTGCCTCCATTTGAAAACCAGGTATCATTATGCTCCCGTGTCAAGATCACACCAATTTATATTGGTCTGTTTCATAAAATAAAAAAAATAAAAAATTGTAGTTGTTACACAACAAAATACGAAAGCCTCTCAGCAGCATGAATACTTCTGCAAAAAGGACTGTTCTGGTTTCCTGCTTCGCATTGTGAGGCAATCCTCAGTCATCCTAAGTGGTGCCTCAAAACTGAAAAAGAATAGGCGTCCGTCCTGGCACGCTGACTCACAGGGATGAAACCGAAAATGTGAAAATGCCAAAAAAAAAGAAAAAAAGAAAAAGAAACGGAATGATTCATTGGAAAAGTGAGAAAAACGATCCTCCATTTGTCTAATTACCACCTAACTACTGTGTGAAGGAAGTAAGTGGGTGACACATGCTTTAAGACGGTGGGAGTGAAGCAACACTTTGGGGCGAAAAAAGAAAAAAAAAGAAGAGTATCAGATTTTTAGCAGTGGGTGTCAGGTTGGGGGGGGGCAGCATATGACATAACTGTTTTTTTTTTTTCGTGTGGGACAAGACTGCGTTTTATTCAATGCCCGTTTTCGGAAGGATTGTTTTTTTGTTTTTTTTTGCTGCATGGAAGTATCTGGTGCGTGCGCGCCGCTTTAATAAACCACGACGCGTTTAGCGTCATGTGGCTCTGATTTCATCCATTACTGTTAATTTCGGTCGGATGTGAATATTTTAAACAGAGAGGCAATTAGTGCTGCCTTAGAAGAAGAAGAAGAAGAAGAAGCATGCCAGAGGCGAGAATCCACTCAGTCAATTTTCCAAATGTGTTGTTGTAGCAAAGAACAAAACCATTCGATGTTCCTCTGTGTTTGAGAAGTTCTGATCTGAAACTAATCCCGAGCTCAGATGGGGGGAGGAAAGGTGCGCTGGGACTCTTCTGGGTTACGATATCCATCCGTCTTCTATGCAAGTTTAATTCTGCTTCACGGGTCACGAGGAGGCCGGTGGCCGTCTCAGGTGGTCCGCAGCCAAGAGGTGGGGCCTGCCCCAGGACGGGTCACCGGTGCATTACGGGGCCGACGCAGAGAGAAACACAGCCGCTCAGAACAACAATAACGCCTCGGGGCGTTTTGGAAACGCCAACGTGGAAGACGAGCCGAGTTTTCAGAGAAGCCCCACGGACTCACAAGGCGAACATTTTTAAACTTTACATAAAAACGCCCAGAGTCTTTCGTGCTGCACGTATTCTTTGCTCCTAAACGTCTCAGAGAAAAGCTTAGCGTCGCTTCCTGTCTGTTAGGAGAACTAAACTGTTTTCCTATTAGATGTGGAATGGGTATTTACAGCGGTACACCGGTGGCTCATCTAGATTATTTAACGCGGATGTGTTTTTTTTTTTTTTTTTTCTCTTAAAAGAACAAGCACGGCTGAACTCTGGGGACAGACATTTAAATTTAAACATTCAATTTGCATTGTTGGATTTTTGGTCCTTTGTTGAGTGAGAGCCCCCTAATGCTTCCTGCATCATGTTTATGCAGAGCCGTGCTTCCACATGGGCTTATTTAAATGTCAGCAGATATTCTAAACATACAGACGGCAGCGGCACTCCGGTTTTAATGAGGGATAGAAGAAGCAGCAGCACATTTATGCTACAGCTACTTTGTCCTTTCTGACTGATGGCCCTGCACACCTTTAGTCCACAGCTGCTGGAGCTCTGAGTTAAGCAGATGTGACACTACTTTATTTTCCAACAATGCAATGCATCAATCCACAAATGTAGAGAGATTGTAGTTTTTAATTTTTAAGAAAAAAAAGAAAAAAAAAAAAGCTCACATTTAGCTTGTGTTTTTACTTGGTCATTTTTTTTTATACATATGATAAATAAAACAAAGCAAAGTAAGACATAGTGTAGGTGTTTTGTTGAACTTTGCACCTCCTCTTATCAATGGTCAATTAAACCTTATTTTGACTTTGTACTTTATTGCTGCTGAATGCTGTGAGGATTCCAGAACTATGGCATGAATTAAGTAAGAAATCATAAAATCCTGATGAATGACTCTGGCTGTATGACCCTTCTGCGTTTGCATAGCACCTTTATTGTATGAACATAGAATGGAAAACAAGCACTAAACACATTCATGTCTTTTTATATCTTCTAGGAAATGCATTGCTATTGGTGCCGTTGGCATTAAAATCCACACCAGATGTTGGCAACAACCTAAGCAACACATGAAAAACAAATGTAATGACTTGGGGGTGGGGGGCGGAAATAACTGAACACGTGAAGAAAAGAAAAAAGCAAAAAGCCATGGGAATTTGAGAAACCAGCTGCAATCTGTGAGTGTTGGGACGGATATTATGCTCCCTGTATGTGTAGATAAGTATCAGCTTCTTAATGTCATTTAAAGACATTAACTCTTGTTGGCAAGTCTAAAACCTGTTGATAGCATTGGCTACAGATGAAAGGTTCCAGTGAGCACCAATGTGGTTACAACTGGGGACAAGAAGGACCGTCGTTTTACCATAAACCGGCCACAACTGAGTGCTTCTTGAAAGCTCGCTGCACAAGACTACACTTGTCAAAGCCATTTTTCAGGTTTTACTGTGAAAATGTGGGTAAATAATCAGATGAGACCATAATGCAACGAAAGCCAATAGTCTTTCTAGAATTATATCTTGTAAGAAAAGTATGTTTTCATTGAAATTATTTAATTTAGGAAAGGCTCCCCCCCCCGTTACAATAACACAACCAATAAAATGTTCATGCTCTTTCCCAGCAACCGAGCGGTGCAGCAACTTTTCCAGCATTTTTTCCAGAGGCCATCACACCTGCAGCACCCCCTCGCTCTGGTGATGAAGGAGCCGAGTCAAGGAGGTGCCGACCGAGGTCACCGTTCCCTCCGTCCTCTCAGGACTCGGTGATGGGCCCATTGACATTGGGGAGCTCATTAGCTGCCGGGAGCTGAACTTTCAGCTTCAGTGTGCAGAGCGGCAAAAGGGCATCGGCTGCCTCTTTGATCTCCCGGCCCTTCAATCGAGATGGAGACTTCTCAGAAACAACAAAGGGACAACCGAGCGCTGCCATCAGCCTAATAGCGCTGCTCAGCACCGACACAGATCCAGAGAGCATGCCGCTTCGCTCGGCGGGGTAATTAGAGTGATAATTGTTGGCGAGTCGCGAGTTCTTGATTCAGATGAGTCGAGGATTTAGGAGGGAGACGGGCAGCAGTAAATGTGATGTTTTTCATATCATGATGCGTTAAACTGAGTTTGTGGAAATATTGCAAATAAATTATCTTTAATACGGTCATAACTGGACAGATTTCAGATTAAACCACTAGATTATAAAGTCTTTCTCAGTCAATGAACATTTGTCGAGTAACACGGTGGACAATTCACCAATCTCTTGAAAGTTCAGGTTGAACTTAAGCTGACATTCACGTGTGACTCTTTTCCTACCTCTAAATCTCCTGCAGTACTGAACTGCGTGCTTAAAATAAGTACTTTTGTTTCTACCACTGAAAGCAGAGACGGATACAGAAATACTGCTTCTGGTCTTTCTGTTTGCTTTAATATCGTAGATCATTTGGATCAGCGTCCGCATGGAACTGTGGTCACAGTCGCTACTTACGGCTCAATCTGTAAACATTTCTTGTGTCTCTATTTGTTAACGCAGTCGGCCGTTTTTAGCGTCACAAGCTGTAGCAAGTTCTGCCTGAATCTGTGTGTGTGTGTGTGTGTGTGCGTGCATGTGTGTGTGTCGTTCCTGCTTGTAGAAACGCAGACTGGCGTACGCTGTAATTTCTGGATTGCAAGCCGCTTCCTTTTTCACACACTTTGAACTCTGCGATGTGGCTAATGTACGGCGCTTTAGCAACAGGGTTTGACAGGCTGGGCTCGTGATGAAGAGGACGGCACACCAACCCCGAGAGCAAATCAGAACGAAAGTGACACTGAGAGCGACAACAAAAGACGGACTGAGGAAGTGTGAGCGAGTCCGTTCGATCCGACACTGAAGACGACGACTTCAGTGGGTTTAGGAAGATGGAGATAGCGATCGATGACTTTTCCTTCTTTTTTCAAGAAACAATGATACAAACACTGTTTAAATAAAATATGAACCGTAAATTATTTTTCCAAAGTGAAAGAAAAAAAAAAAATCTCATGTTAAATGTGGAGACCTGTGGCCCATATTCAGCTCTGGAAAAAATGAAGAGCCCACTTCACTGAACCCCATTGAAAACCTCCTGGTTATTCCACCAAATATTGATTTCTGAACTCTTCCTGAGTTAAAACATCAGTATTTTTGTTTCTAAATGAACATTAACTTGTTTTCTTTGCAGTATTGAGGTCTGAAAGCACTGCATGTCTATTGTTAATTTGACCATTACTCATTTTCTGCAAATAAATACTAAATTTTTGCTTGGAATTTCAGAGACATGTCATCAGTAGTTCATAGACTAAAAGAACAATGTTAATTTTACTCAAACATAAACCTATAAAGTGTAAAATCAGATAA
Source organism: Poecilia formosa (assembly GCF_000485575.1). NCBI lineage: Eukaryota > Metazoa > Chordata > Actinopteri > Cyprinodontiformes > Poeciliidae > Poecilia > Poecilia formosa. The sequence continues at coordinate 158,021 of NW_006800272.1, forward strand.
ATTGATAATCTTAAGTGGTCTCTTAAAGCTGTACATACAATTATATTTTCTTTTCAAAGTCGGTGAGTGTGGCTTATATTCAGTTGTGCTCAAGAGTCTGGAGTTAGAACGAGTCGAGCTCCATCCATCCGTCTGTAGAGCATTAAATTCCCAACAAATATTAAAACTTCTTTTTGCATTGGGTAAATGAAATCTTCCTCTACTTCTCAGCAATTTGGTTTATAGCAAAGGGAATATCAAACGTATACTTTAATGAGCATTTTCTTGCATATGGTGTTGACCTGATTCTGAGCCGTCGTTCTGGCTGCAGTAAACAGATTAACCGCTGATTTCTTTTATTATTTGGCAAAGCAATTTCATTTATTGACACTAGTAAAGCTGAAAATGTTCTCAAGATATCCACACACAAAATAAGAATGTTTGTCCATGAGAAAATATGTCTGTCTTATAAAGACTGGTCCTTTAAGCCAGTTCTCTTTCTCTCTCTTTTTATTTTTCTTCTTTTGGACTGGATATTCCATTTTAAACCGTCTTGTCATGATTAAACAGCAGATAAAATCAGGTCACGGTTTCTTGTGCAGCTACCGCTTCCTCAAAATCCCTTAACTGTAGAAAACTTATGTCCGAATCAATTCTGCTAAATTTCTAAGAAGTAACTCTGTACAAAATGTCTTGGGAGCCTCGGCTGAGGTTCGCCGAGTCCAGACAAAGTTCATTTCCCTTTCAATGAATAAATCCTCGGTAGGCGGACATCATCAAAGGCTTATCTTTACCTTATCTGACTTACCTTCATGAATATGGACACTATGACCAGTCCATTGGGGCTTTTCGCCGCTTCCGTGTAATTCGTATACAGCTCATGATTGTAGTGAATCAGTTGAACCTGGAAAATACAGAGGACATTGACAGAGTTACTCAAGAAGAAAGTCATCGGCTTGAAACTTTTAGATTGCGAACCAAAAGATTATGAACTTCCTTCCGTGCGAACGGCACAGAGCAAATGGAAACCCTGGAACCAAACATTCGACACTCGCCTGCTATCAGAGCTCCGCAGTACACTTTTCACGATGATGAGTGAAGGAGGGGAAAAAAAATCAGGGAGGGATCAAATCCTCCTGGGATTTCTCAGATTGTAAATGGAAGGCGCTGATGTTCGGAACATTGTGATCCTCCGTTTCGAACGTGAACGGCACCAAAATCGAGGGACGGGAACGGGGGAGGGGGTAGAGCGCCGTCGACGCCTGATCCGAGGCCGGGCTCACCGAGTCGGGAGCGGGTGGGCCTAAATTTGCAGGACACGGTTAATGTTTCTCTGAAGCAGATGCTTCGCCGTCTCCCAGCTGTTCAATGTTCCGGCTTTTTTAATGATGAGGACGTGGGGCATGGGCGCTGCGGCTCAATTTCCACCTCGTAAATGTGGGAAAGCTCTGAGAAAGAAATCCGTGCTTTTAAAGTCTGTCCTAACAAAGAGGGCATTAATGAGCAGCTCTGAGCCAGTGAAAAGGAATCCATCTGGAATAGGCACGATTGATCATTAATGTGTGTTTCAGACAGGACTTTTATGCGCTTGTCAAACTTTTATTTGCAAAATGAGGGGGCAGAAATATAAATGAGATATAAATGAATTGAGCGTCCCTCCACTGACATAACTCGCCAACCTTGAGGCTGCTTACTGAACCTGTGCAAGTTCTGGACGTTGTACCTTTTTTGGGGGTCAAACTTATGTAGTAAGATATTTTTCGAACAAAGAAATCAAAGCAAGAATTTGTCAAAAATATTCTTTATTGTCACAGAAAGGGGACATTTTGGTGCAATAGGAGCAAAAAATTAGTCCAGAAAAACAGTTATGACTAAAATCTTAAAATGTAAGTTAATGAGAATTAAACAGAAGAAAAGGATGTGCAAAAAGGCACAAAAAGCCATAAAAACAGATACAATAGTTGTAGTTCGAAAGCATTCCGGTTGCAAATCAGTATGGTACGAGTGACATAATTGGTACAAACAAATAGACCTTTTCTTAAAAAACCCCCCATAAAAACAAGGATCTCGTTGTTGCAAAGCATGTCGCCGAGAACTGCAAGAAGCGGAAAAGGATGTAATTCAGCTTCAAAGCAAAGACGGGAAGGATTTGTGACAGAAAAGTCAAAAGAATCATAAAAGGTTTGTCCAAGAACAAAAGAGCACTAAGATTTTGAAACACCTGGCAAAGACAAAGACAATGTTGTTTTTACTCTTCAAGAAAATAAGAGTTAATGCTGAAGAGAGAGAAAAAAAAAAGAACATAGTCAGGGCAGATGAGGCAAAAGCTGAACGTTTTGGATGTCATTGCAGATTTGGTTAAAAGGGCTGGACACATCAACATAAAAGCACAATGTTAAAGAGGAAATTTACACACGAGTTACTCCAGACATCTGGTGTGAATTTTTTATGCCAACTGTCCCATTTAAAAAAAAAAAAAAAACTAAAAACTAACATGGGGTAAACATTATTATGTTCAACGTAATTAAATGGAAAACGTGGAGCCATTTCTTCCTGTTTTTACCGTTTGGTAAGAAGATGCGTCAACAAAAGAAAACCAAATTCGAAAAGGGAGCACAAGATTATATTTGGTAATTTTTCGAAATATAACCAACAAAAAAAAAAAAACAAAAAAAAATACATAATGAATGACTTTACATTACAGATCGATGAGTCATGTTTTCTTATGCACCCCAGTCTGTTTACTGCTATTTTAGTACAACAGGCAAAAACAAACAAAAAAACCCAAAAACAACCCCCAAAAAACAGAACAACACATGCTAAATGCAAAGGTTCTTTTTGGTTTTTTTGAACAAAAAATTACCCTAAATTAAAAATAGATAGAAAAAGAGCTTTCACAGAAAAAAAACCAGGAGGGAATATTTTACACCCAGATGTAATTTCTTGGACGTGCCGGCTCGCTCTCTGCTGCAAACACACTTGGAAACCCGATTCCGCTTTTAACTGCTGATTGGGAAAACTACTGGGCCCCTTTGGCTCTCGCGTGCGGCGGTTACCAGCGAATTTGTGGCTCGCTTTGGTGGCGAAAAGCTTCAGATCAGCAACTCTCAAAGTTCAGACTCCAATCTGGACCAAATCCCACGTTAATTCAAATCCTATGATCTCTGGAATACAGAGAATATTGACTAAAACCGGGTCAAGTGAGACTCATCTTTGGTTCAGACCATCGTCTGGGAGAAAGCTGAGTGCAGCCCAGCGTGCTGCTGGAACAACAGCCATTAGCAAAACAAGGCACTTAAAGTAAAGGGCTTCGTTTGAGAGGCAGGATAACAAAACTTGCTAGTTTAATTTTTTTTTCTTCCACGTTTGAGTATGTAGAGCAGCAAAGAAAAAACATTATTTTAAAGCTGAATCATCAATAAAGAGACATCCAAACAGCGATGGAGAGCTGGCCAGGCACTGTGCAAACATTTCTCCAAGCGCTAGATAGATCCAATAGAGAGGAAGAATCGATAATCAATAGAGGAGAGAAAGAGAGGAAATCGATAAAGAATTGAGAGAGGAGATATGAAGACAGACGAAAAGACCACTGCCTGTTGGAATCTGAGAATATTTTAAGCCCTAAACCAATGGCTGTATGTGTGGTTCAAAAACATAGAATACATATAAATAGAAAAGCGCTACTGTGCATTGAACTGTAAATAAAAACTGGATAAAGACAACTTCAATAAGATCTACTTAAGACATCATCTCTGAAGATGCTTTTATAAATCACAGACCATATCTAATATTCCTTTCCTACCTAGAATTCTCGGAAAAACCTTTTCCTATTCTGCCAGCATTTACTATGCAATCACCCGGTAATAACCCGCTTGAGGAGTTCAGAGCCCATCGTAGGATTGAAGAAGCTCTGGCAAAAGTCACTAATGACATTCTCATGGTCTCAGATAATGGACTGGGCTCTGCACTTGTCCTGTTAGATCTCAGTGCTGCATTTGATGCATCGGATCACCGTGTTCTCTTGGAAAGACTTGAATATGGATGTAGGAATGTAGAAAACAACACTTTATGTAGCATTTTCTTTTGATTGGAAGAGGTAAGCAAAATGTAACACGATGGATTTTCTCATTACTTATTCTGGACCTTCAACGTTGTTTTTTTTTTTTTAGGGGGGCTTTTGGCACAAACACAATTACTGTAAAAGATTAAAGTGTTCACTTCTTTGTTCAAGTTGTCTTATATATATATTGCTTTTGTCGAAAGGTGATATTAAATCTCTGGAAAGCTACAGGAGTTGAAAAGAAATGAGCTTTGTTATGCCTCATTGCCCGAATTTGCAAAACCTGATGTTTAACCCAAGAGCTCCTCCTTCATTGCCCCTTAGCCTGCAGTGGCATGATAGTCTAACAAATGATCGTTTCAAAACACAAAAAGGACGGTAATAATTTTCAGATCTCTCCTAAAAGGCTTCCAGCTTTTTGCTCTTCACCTCCATCATCGTCTCATCCTCCCTTATTGGCAAAGAGCTCGGCACATATTGTACAGGCGGATATAAATAAACAAATGCAAGAGGAGAGTAATTATGAAAAGCTCAACCGGGGGAGTGCAGAACGACAGAAAGTCTATAAACGCAATCAAGGCGAACATGGACGTGATTAGGGTCTGATTTGATTTGAGGTTTTAGTTTTATTTATTTATTTTTTAAGGTGAGGACGTCAGAAGCAGCCTAAAGGATCCATGCGCACTAACCTCGGTTACTAATTGCGCCAAAGTTTGCTGCTGGGCAATAAAAAGGCCAGCGTGGGCCATAATAAAGCGAGAACATCTGCCAAATGGAGGGGAAAGAAAAGAGGGAGACGAAGCATAAAAGGAAGAAAATAGAGGTTGTAATTAGATACAGAAATAGTTAAAGAAAGGGCAGAGGAGGAGAGCTGCAGAGGGCTGGCCAGACCCGTGCTCCTGCAGCACTACATCATTTATCACAGCGTTTCCTCGGCTGCACCAGACTCCCGGCGACTGCTGATCGCCAAGATCAGCAGTCGCCTATTTAACAGGTACAGGCACTTCGGATTCAGCATCATCCTGACGTCCACTGGATACATGCTAAACAATTCCACAGAACAGGATGTGACGGAAATGACAGATTTGGCTCGGATTAAAAGGGTTTATTTAAGTTTTATTGAGCACAAGTTAAAAAAGAAGCAGAAAAAAAATGACGCGCCGCCGTTTTCGAAGGTATGAACTGGAAGATGTTTGATATATAAACACAGAGACGAGATCCACGTTGAACTACGCTCAAATGGGATTCACTGCAACGACTGCGGTTTAGCTAAACTCGCTGCTGGAGCATGAAAATAAATTACATGACTTTTGACTTGCGCAAAAGTCATGTAAGACACACTTAATGGCACCCCTGGTAATGATGTGCAAAAAGTCTTAAAATAAATTCAGTTTTTATTTTTGTAGCATGTCGTCATGTAATTTCTCTTTCTAATTCATGGATGAATGAACAAACCTTTATACAGAAGCAGGCTTTCACCATACTACACAATCGACATGAAGACGTTTTAAACATGTTATCACTCAGCTAACAGAAGTGAAGCAGAATGGGGAACTCATTGGCACCACTCAGCCAAAAACGGCCCAACGGTCGATTCGCAAAGCTTAGTTTCAGACCGTAATTTGGTCTCAGTTTATTCCCACATTTTTTTATTTTTCAAGTACTCTAACAGGTGCAGAATTGTCTGAGTTGCAGGGTGACTAATGGTGTGTTTTGTAGAAATTTGGTCTGTGGAAATTGTTTATTTTACAAGACAAAGTTGAAAGTGTGTGTCTTAGACCAAATGTTACATGTAGCAAAGATGAATCTGTAACACTGAAGGGGTGTTAATTAGACTGACATGACACAGTCAAACATCACATAACACCTGTTATGAACATGGAGTCTTCATGAATGTTTGTCATTAAGTGTCATTCGGTAAATAATGACACTTATAATGTAAAGTTGACCATTTTAATGGACTTTAAATACCATTAAAACTTGTTAAAATAAAAGTTTTAATGCAGATTTGCATTAAAAGTGTCATTATTTACCAAATGACACTTTATGACAACAGTCAGACATTCATGAAGACTCCTTCATATTCATAACAGGTGTTATGTCACGTTTATGACAGTGTCATGTCAGCCTTATGCACACCCCATCAAACAAAGTGTTACCGATGAATCTAAGCTGAACAAATTAAAAGTGGCGTTTGCATGTGGAGAGTACAGCGACATTTGTAAGAGTGTGAGAAGTCGTTCCCGGCTCCATGTTCCGACTTTCAAGGTAAATGAAACGCAGTATATGTTCTTTTAAGTCCAGAGCCAAACTGGTGACTGGAGACAGACCGCACAGTCTCTGGACCCGGAGAGAATAGATTCCTGCAGCGCGAATTCCTTCCATTCAGGTCAGGCAGAGTAAGCGAGGAAAGCCCGGGGATCCCATCAGGATAAAACCAAGAGGTGGTAATAGTTTGGGAATAAATTTAGTCTGAGTTTTGAGCCAGACGATGCCAAGGAGCAAAACACTCCCAACTACAAGCTTCCGCAGAAGCTAAACAAACAGCTAGCATCTGGTTAGCTCAGACGCCTGCTAGCATCTGGTTAGCTCAGACGCCTGCTAGCATCTGGTTAGCTCAGATGCCTGCTAGCATTTGGTTAGCTCAGATGCCTGCTAGCATCTGGTTAGCTCAGATGCCAGTCTCATGAGTCTTTTACGTTGTTGTGGATGATTTCCTAATGAGACCAACATGAGTTTCTTTGGTCACATGTCTGAGGATTTGAATGGTTGTAAAATCGTCAGAAAAAAATGAAGCAATGCGTTTTAAAATAATAGGCGTTAGATAAATGGAAGCTAATACTACCTCCTCTTTTAATTCTTCTTTCAAATCATCTGCCTTCACTCCTAGGTTGTTCTTGAGCTGTAACTGAACCACAGAGGTCTGCTGGCTCTCTCTTTTCCTGCCGTTTTGTTTCACCAATGTATATGTCTGAACTTCCCTTATCGCAATTATTTCTGGTCTTAAACCGAATTTAATCAACAACAGTCTCAGAACTGCCATATATCCTGCATTACTGTATACAAGTATACAACTCATTCAGGTAAATATTATGGCCAATAATATCACGGGATACTGTCCTGATAAAGAGTCAGGGGCTTCTGTTGCAGTAACTTGCCAAGCGTTGGTAAACTGGATGGGCTTTACGATAAAGTTGAATTAGATGTGAAGGGCTCGCTGGGCAGCAATCTCCGAAGTGTGTGGGAGATTTGGAGGTGGGGTGGGGGGTGGAGGAGGGGATTGTTTCTGAGGGTCATGACAGCCTCTTTATGGCATGATGGCTGGCCTGGCCTCCAGGGATACAGAAATATGAAGACAGCAAGTCGATAGCAGAGGGAAGGTGTTCAGTGCTGCGTATAAACGCTGGGCTGGAAATGACGCTCTCCATCCCAGCTTCCATCCATCTGCCCTCCCCCCCCCTCGGATTAACTGGAGCATGGGCCCATAAAGCTAACAAACAGATCTCTGCCGTTCCCACACAGACCGATTACAGTCAGATTATGCATTTTTGCCATCACAACTCGGCTGCTTTTCAGTTGTGCTCCGGCCAGAAATCGTCCTCTTTCAATCCATTAGGATGGGAGAATGTAGTTCACATTTACTGATAATCTTCTCATTTGAATATTTTGTTTTCCATTAATATGTATTTCTGGAAAAATAAATAAATTAATTAATAAAAAAAAAAAAATTAGCCACACACTGATGTTCTGATCTGATATTAATCCAAGTTTCTCAGAAATTAATACGCCGCAGACCAGACGTGGGCGAAATGTGCTCCATAATAGTGATTAATGATAATTAAGAGGAAGAGAAAAATAAAACAGAGCTAGCTTCCACGGCGACATCGCTGTGATGATAATCTGCCGCAGCAATATTAGCTCAATGCGATTTTCCATGTGCACGGCTCTGCTAGAAAGAGGACACACAAGAGATGTATCTGTGATTGATGGGGATTTTAAATCTTTGCAGCAGCTGCCTGTGGCGAATCCTTCTGAGACACTTGACAGGATTTGAATTAAATATAGCTGGATTGTTTCTTTAGCAGCATATGGAGTCTCATTCTGTGTGGATACTTAGTTGGATATATTTGATTTTTAAGCAGCGTAGACTTCAATTCGCATGCTCACGCATCTAACAGTTTCCTACATATCGGTTTTATCCATGAACTTTCATGGGAAAGGAGACGGCCTCCGACTGCCACGTCATCCCAGGACAACGCAGCAGGGGTAGTATCAATCCAACACCAAGTGAACACAGGGCCCAGATCGCCAATACCATTACTGACACAGATACTTTTTTAAACTTCTGACCTTTAGGTGTTTTTGTGGTTTTTTTCTTTGAATTATTTTGTTACAATGCAATGGTGCGTTCACGCCAAACGCGTTTTGAGCGTCAGGCGCATCTGGTTTACATTCAAAGTCTGTGTGGAGCGTCAAACACTCAAAACGCTCCAGACAGTTCAAATCGCGCCTCGCCAGAAGCTTGGAAATGCGCCACAACGCGCCTCCACGTAGACTTTGACTGTAAACCAGACACACCTGACGCTGAAAACGCGCACACAGCGTTTTGACCTCAACATGGACAGAGCTTCTAGGTGTCTAAAATACTTTATCAGCATTAACGTGGTTTGTGTGCATTTTCTTAAGCTGACAAAAATATCGTTTGAGAGCAATTCATTTGAATCAGGTTTTCAATAATAAAGTCATCTAAAACATGGAGGGCAGGGCAGTGTCCACGAGGACACATCTACGTAAAGAAAAACAAACTACATATGTGTTTAAGCCTGCAAGTGGGAAGTCAAGAGTTCACCACAGGGAACCCTCCCTTATGAGTAAAACATAAAAGCTCCACCAGAAAAGCCCTGGCCAGGATTTGAACTCGGCACCTTCATGCATTTAACATTCGCCTGATGCAAATCCTCAGTGACGAATGCTCAAACGGAGGGAAGCAGCCAGAGCGCAGCGGAAATGTTGAGCGCCACCTCCATCACGTTCCCGTCGTACTTCGCAAATCAGATTTCCAACATGTCTGCTTTGCGTCACGTCTGAACGTCACACTCTTTCTGCGATCCGATTTAACCTCCAGATGTCAAATAGTGGTATTTATTGGCTTTGCGCCTTCCTCCTGAGGTGGATCAGGGGTGTAACACCGGTTTGTTTGACTGCAACAAAGACCACATACAAATTACTTACTTACTTGTAATACATCGTGTCAAGGAGATGCATCACACTGTCAGTTGCAGAAGGTGGTCCTGCTGAAGGGTTTCTTTGTTTTCAGAGGAAGTCGTTAACAATGTCTTGATGTGGCTTCCTTACAAAACTTTTAACTTTTTCTTTTGTACTTGACTGAATCGGAAACTGTTTTACCGAATTTGCGGGGTCTACCCGTCTCATTTGTGCTGCACTGAATTAATTTGGCTATCGGATTAACTTAAGTATTATCTTTTCAGAAAAGGAATTGGCGATAAAAATTCATTTAAAGTGGTACAAGCAAAAATCAAATTGGATGAAATTGAATCACTAAAGCAAGAAGACAAGAGCAGGTGAGAGTCGTTGGCCGTATAAAATTTAGTAGCTTATTAATAACTGGAATCCGTCAGACAGCCGTGATTGCTCATAATTTCCAGATCCAAACACGACGTTGCATTTTTCTTACGAACCAATCAAATTTAGGTGTGAGATCCAGTTTTCAGCAGGTTCTGTAAGACGAGTTTTGGATTTTCAGCGGCAACAACTTTAACTAGGAACCGTTTGGTGGATAAAATCCAAAGAGTTTTCTTGAAATCAACTCTGACAAACGTCCTTAGACAGCAGGAGTGTGGCTTTGCTTTAACACAGTGTTGACAGAAAAAAAATGAAACGGTTCTTCCTGTCATCGATCACCTGGTTCAAGATTCCACAACAGACTGAAATGAACACACTCCAGAAAGAAAAAAAAAATACCTGTGGTAAAACAATTAAATGAGTTAAAAGATCACCAGAAGGGTACTGGGATTTTAATACTGCATACAGGAAGACCAAGGTTAAATGTTCAAATCAAATTAAGGTTCTTTACATTACGGTTTTCTTATAAAGAGAAATGCATATTTTAAATTATTCAGAGACTTCCTTACACATTTGCAGGAGGCAGCTTCAACCCTTTTCTCCTTTTTGCTGTCTTCTAACCTGTTTCCTCCAGTTTCTTATATCAGAGGATAATAAAGGCCGCCGAGCGTCGTCTCGCTGTGCAAAAACATAAGTTAGCCTTGTGGAGAAATATTTGGAATATTTTAGCAGGATGAGCAAGGTGTTTCATTTTCAGATTAGACTGTGAAGCTTCTCCAGGGGAGCAGAGCCAAACAAACACACGCACACACACACACACACGAACCAGTTCTTCACTACTACTCCCATAGGTTACCATTTCAGAAGGATATTCAGCTTTAAAAATTTTAAATATCACTCTCTTTGTTCATGTTTCAAGGACATGCATTGCCACCTTTCTCTCCGCAAATGGAGAGAAACGAGGAGCTGGGGGAGCAGGAAGCATCTTATTGGAGCGTGAAGTAACCGAGGCCGGGTGGGGATTTGTCTACGGGGCACCGGGGTGACAGAAGACAAGGAAGTTTTCTATTCGCTGTTACCTCAGGAGGAGTTGTTTCAGAGACGATGTTCTCCTTTTTATTTTAGCTCAAAATGCAGCTTTCTAAGTGTCGTGTCTTTTCTCGAGCTTTCTACTGACCCGACGTTCTGATGGCTTCTAGCCGTCCGACTCAAAAGAAACTTGCAGACTCCCAGCTAATCTTTAGCAAATAAGCTAAAAAAAAAGAAGAAAGAAATTAGGAACTGTTATATGGATCAAGAAGCATTAAAGGGAACTAAGACATTGAGGGGAATTTGCGACAAAAGTGAATATGGCATCGATTTAGACTATTTCACTTTTGATGGATTGTAAAACTTTACAGCTTTTAGCTGAAGTTTATGTTAGTTTTTTTCTGGGCTGGGTGTTGTAGTGCCAATGGTTTAGTTCAGACGACAATCCTCACGTAATGACCAAAAGCTAACTGATTATACATTTTATATTTGTTTCTAGTCATATCTACATGACTAGAAATAAAAAAAAAACCAAGCCAGCAAAAACTTAACACTGCAGTACCAAAGTAAGGGAAAACAATAACAGGTTGGAAGACTGATTAGAGTTTATGATTTTACAATTACTATTAATCAAAGGCGTCTCTAAAATTTATATATATATATATATTTGTTTGCCTTGAGTTAATGAAACTCAGTGTTTCAGCATTTTTACAGTTTGATAATTTAAGCAACAGTTTGGGCATAAAATTATTCATACCCCAGACAGACTTAGCTTTTAAATCATTTTCATTTGAACGCAACTAAAAATGTCTCTGATGATACATAATACAGGCATCTTTAAAAAGGACTATAAAGAAACCTATTGATATTAAAAAGACATATAGCTACTTGTATTATCCATTTTGGCGTTTAGGAAATAATTAATACCGAAAAACTGAAAAAAAACAAAAAGCAAACAAAAAAAAATGTAAATGTATTGCAGCAATCAAGCTGTACTTTTCATTTGACCATCAGGCTTTTGGTTCATCTTTGTTGATGAGCTCCAAGTCTTCACTTTAGTCCTGCATAGAAACATTACAGGTAAAATCCTTTACAACACATGAATAAACAGCTTCTGTTCTGTTCAGGGTTATAGTTTTGCTTTCCTTTTGTGTTTTGTTAAAAGCAAGCAAACAAACAAACAAAAACAGGAACGTTCTCGACAAGTTCAGATAGGCGAGGCCCAGGGCAAAAAACCAGCAGCCGCATCTTGGTGCTCCTCTTCGAATCCAGGCTGTAATGCCGTTGTAGTAAAACGGAACGGAGTAAATATTTTGAAGGCACAGTTTGTAATACATATCCATTTGGAAATGGAAATCTGCGGTCAACATAACCTTCCCCCCCCCCCTCACCCTGGTACTCCCGCCTGCCTGGAGGACACTGTACAACACCACATTTCAGCTGCACGTCGCATGCGAAGCCTTTTATTCTCTGGCTCTGAACTAGTCCTCAAACACAAAGTTCACCCTCAAAGGGTAAGTCAGCAAGTGAAGGCAGGGGCGAAATAAAACATGAAGGGAGTGAAGGGAAGGTGATGCATCCTTTTAGGCCTGGGATCCAGAGCTCTCCATCCTCCCAAGGACACACAAACATGTTTTGTTAGGATAAGAATATCTCTCTCTCTCTCTTTCTGAGGGAGGATAAATTATTATCATTAATTATAATAAATTTGCCTGTCAAGGCTGCAATTATTTTGTTGCCACACAAATTGCCTATTCGTATAATGATGCCGACGGAATGCAGCGGCGTGAGTGAGTCATGAGTTTGTTGAACAATCAAAAGCCAAGAAAGCTAATTGTTTCACTCGTCAAAAAACAAAAAAAAAGGAAAAAGAGCAAGCCGGAGCTCACAGCAGCGCGGGGTTCAGGTGTGTGCCGAGAGGGAGCTGTGTGTACGCCGTTAAACGCTTAACTGTCATCACCAAGACAACTTTATTTCTGCCCAAAGCACTGATGCAAATTGCTGCCATGATGCGAAAGCTCATTAAGAATGTCATATGGCTCCCTGTAGCCTGTAGGTGTGCAAAAAAAAAAAAAACCTTCAACAACCAGAATGAGCTCTAACGGAGAACAGTAACAAGTTCCTATTTTGAGAATGTTAAAAATGTACATGACGCGACTGAGAGGCGGTTTGGCACCAGATAAAATTAGATGCGTTTCGAAAGTCAGAGCACAATATGCACAACATCACTGGAGGTTTTAGCTACGAACTTGAGGGACATCCCGTTTAATACGATGCTGACCTACTGTTTGGAGATGCAACAGTTTCTACTCCTCTAGGAAGTCTTCCCACAGCGAGTAAGAGTGTGTTTAAGAGAATTTCCCCCCCACCCCCATTTTCCCTGAAGTGCATGTGTGAAGCGAGACGCTGATGTTGGTTGGGAAGGCATTGCTCACAATCCTCGCTCTGCCGATTCCCAAAGGTCTTTCCGGTTGAGGTCGGCCTCAGTTGCAGGCCAGTTAAGTTGACAGAAGCAACAAATGGCTCAAAGCAAACAGACTCTTGCTTCGCGTTCTACTCAGCAGTCGTGTTGGAAAAGAATCGGGGGGCCTCGCTAAAATGTTCCAAGAAAGTAGGGGGCGTGAAATTGTCCGAAATACGTTCTAAAACTCAAGATTTCCTTGAAAGGGAAGAGTTCAGAGAAACTAAGACGACAAGGCCAACACCTGAAAAACAGCTCCAAACCCCCAGGCTCCTCTGCACCAAACTTTACACTTGACGTGCTGCAATCAGGCAAGCGCCGCTCTCTTGGCGACTGCCAAACCCAGACTCATTAATTGGATTGTCAGAAAGAGAGGCATAATTCATCACTCTGGAGAACAACAATCTCCACTGCTGTAGAATCCGTTGGCAGAACGATTTACACCACTGCATCCAATCTTTTGTGTCTGCACCTGCTGGTGTAGGGCTTTGATGAAGCGGCATAGCCATGACAGCCCTTTTCAAATGTAACTCTTGCAGCTCTCTTTGCGTAGATCTTGAACTGATCTAAGTGCCGCATGGAGTTTGGAGGTCTGTAGCGACCGCGGCTCAGCATCTGCTGACCCCGATTCATGGCTTCCCGTGAATCAATGTCCTCTTCTTTGTTATGGCACCTGTATCATGTTCAGCCACGGACATGGCGTGTTCAGGATATTCAGTTTCCATCTTTCTTTTTTTTTTTTACCAAAAATTTGGCATTTTAAAAAATAGACTGCTCTCTACATGGTTTGTGCAAACTGCAGATGGTACTTCTTAAGGCTTTCAACGATGGCTTTGTTTGCTTTTTCTGTTTGTCTCTTCCATTAATGTCAGAGAAGTGGGGTGTAAAACTAACAGCTGACCTGTCAACATGCGCTCCCACATGGACTGGGGATTTTTTAAGCTTTTCTTTTAGCCAAATAATGCCACCTTTGCTTGGCCTGTGTGTTCACCTGTGTTTGTGTGGATCCAGGACTACAGAGCGTTTAAGGTGTCTGGGTGTTAAGTGCAGTGGACGGCTGCCTATTTGTAAATCAGTGTTTGCAGATTCACCTATTATAAAGTCATTTTCCTGTGGAAAATGACTTTGAATTATTAACGGAAAATCCGTCCATTTGTGTATAGTAACCCTGTTTTACCCCGTGTTCCTTGGTTTTCAAGATGCTTTTGAACAACAATATTTTAAATTAATCACAGGGAAATTCCAATAATTTACATAAATGTTTGTGGTCATAATGTAAAAAATTTGAAAAAAATCCCCAAAATTAAAAAAAATAAATACATTTTCTGGGAGAAATACAAAAATGAATCATTATTTGTTGTTTAAACGAATCTAATGATAGAATTATCCTACTGTTGACTAACATTAAATATAGTGCAGTAAAATACTCATCTGTGCTTTGGAGACTTGGGTATAATTGCCTCCTGAATGGTTAGGAACCTTTCTTTTTGTACTTTTTGTTCTTTTATTGTATTTGTTTTCTTTTTTTTTGCGGTTTGGACTTTGAGTCTGTAATAATAAATCTATTTATCTTTGAATGTGGCCATGTTATATAGAGTATGTGTGAACAGGAGGTCCAGGACAGACGTAAGCGAATGCAGGTATGATCGCAGATTGTAATTGCCAACACGACACACGGCGTGATCCACCAACCTTGAGGAAGTTATTTTAGAAGGCAAAATCTTGTGAACAATTGATAAGGACAGGCGAATGTGGCTCAGAATTTTTTTTAAGTTGTGAACTGCGAACATAAATTATTCCGTCTTAATCTCTGTGAACTGAACTTAAAAATAACATTCAAACGAGCAGCCAGGTTTCCATGTTGAAATGGGGGGATGGAGCGCAGCATGAGAAAACTACTGTTGAGAATTTTACACCTGAATTTATTATTATTATTATTATTTTTGCCACGACCGTCTGGTGTTTGGTCAATCATACTTGGGAGCAAAAAACAAAATGAAAACGAAGAAAGACTGGGATCAAACTGTGGTGAGGAGACACTTCTATTAGCACATTTTCAGCAGAGTGAAGCAATGCATCACAAGATAACAGATGAAAAATGTTTTGTGGAAATTTTGGACTTTGCAGCTCTTGACCTCACTCAGAAAAATAAAAAATGGTCACCATCAATTACCTATCCTGCATTTCAGAGTAAATTAGAGAATTTACTGTTTTGTTTTTTTTTACATGCTCCACAGTGCTTAACCGTTGAAGTCCCCCCAAAAAATGTTTGCATATCAAAAACTTTGGGCTCAGAATTGCACAGAATGTTGGTAAAGCAGCGAAATCTTGCTCTGTAAAATTTTGCCATCTCTGCTGTTGGCTCCGTACTGGATTAGGACAGAACAGTCTGGGCATTTAAAAGAGAATCTACACATATTCAGAGGTTAAAAATAAGTTGAATGTATGCTGCACATACATGATGGACCTCAGAAACTCAACTCAACTACCACATCCCGCTGGCTGGACAAAAAAACCCCAAAACAAAACAAAAAAAACAAGAATTTTGTTGTCAAACCCCAGCACAGCAAATATAAATCTACACTGTAGTTATCGCATTAATATTAAAGACTTTTCGACCTCTCCCCAAAGTTTTCATTATCAAACCATGAAGGTGTGTGGAGTACAGAAAGAAAGAGCCGCTAGTTTCGCCGCAGCGTGTTTAGTGAACCCCCAGCCAACTCTAAATGACACCTCGCTGTGCTGTTGCCGATATCAAACTCGGTCCAACACGTCTTGGGCTCTCTAATGGTCTCTCTGCATTCCATTCAACTTGACTTCGCTGGTGGTAATTCAAGTTACTGCACAGAGGGGCTTGCCCTTATCATTTAGAGTCGACGGAAATTACATGAAATTGCTCAGAAGTGTGGTAGAAGCAGGGCTGGCGGATGAATAAAATGGACCGTGAGCCACAACTTCCACCGAGGCTCGAGCGCAAGAGAACAAACAAAGCAAACAAAGAAAGAAGAAAAAGAAAAACGCAGAATGCATTCAGTCACGGACAATTACGATCACAGTAGAGCGCTGCGAAAAAAGTCTTTGCTGCCTTATATGTTTTATTCCACTTGTACCATGATTTTTTTTTCACGCTTTAATTTTTCAGGTCAAAAAAAAAAGAAAGAAAGTGAAAAGTAGAGATAACACGAGTAATCCTAACCGACCTCGGCCTATGATGAAAAAGTAATCATTCCCTACACCTAATAACGGGTTGTGCCACTCTTGGTGTCAACAGCTGGCATGAAGCAATTATAATGACTGGCAGATAGTCGAGTATTTGGCTCTTTTCTGCAGAAATCTTTTCATTTAGTCAAATTGGAGGGTTTGTGAGCATGCAAAGTAACTTCACTTGGGTCCAGACTCCGAAACCGCAATTCAGTTTGTTTGGTTTTTTTTATAAATTTGAGCATTGCGAGTTTATTGTGGAAACACTAGGTTATTCCCTTCAAATATATATATATATATATTTTTTTTGCAAGAGAGAAGAATACATGAATTCATCACTTGTGACAAGATATCCAGGTGATGTAATTGCATCCACTTCACTTTAAATGGCACAAGACTGAAGGTTTAGGAAACCTTCACGCTGAAAACGGATAAAACATCGTCTTGATCTTTATAGGAAAATGTTTCCGTTTCAAAAAAATAAAAAAAGACTCAAAGTTGTACGGTGATTATGTACTCCACTTTGTCCGACTGCAGCTTTTATCTCAGTAGTGATGCCATTGACTGCGGTCACAATGATTATTGGTCAATACCACTTACTTGACATAAAAAAAAAATATCTACGAGCTGTTGGAAGTCATTTTGGGGTGTTTTTTTTATGCTTCTATGTGGTTCATTTCTTCTTCCAAGTTTCTTTTTCAGTTCTCTCCTTCTCACAGCTGGCTAGAGCTAATTGTAATTTTCTTAGGGTTATGGTTAGAATTAAAGTAGACGAGTCGATTCAGACGCATCCTTCATCTGACCTCATTTGAACTGATTCATCATTTCAAATGAGTTCTGTTCAATACGCAAGCCAATGACTGAGCAACGCTTTTGAATCCACACACACACACACACACCTCTCCAGAGAAGGCCTGTCCGTTCAGCAAGTGTTCAGAGCCCTGGCCGTCCTCACTGCCAAAGTGTAGTCGTATCTCCTCCAGACGATGGCTGTACGTCATCGGGCCCCCGGAGATGTTAACCAGATGCTCCTTGTCCAGTCGCAGGGAGACGTGGCGGCCCGTGTTGTACATGGTCCCTCCCACCTGGGGGAAAACAAACGCAGGGACACGGATTACAAGGCTAGCACAACAAAGGTCCGTTGTGGTAACGTCCACAGTACGAGTAAAAATAAAACGTCAAAATAAAAATAAAGGAGTTAATATTTTCTATGGCGCATTTTGGAGTTGTGCGTCTTTCTTCTGGGCAAAGCAAAACCTAGACACAATTTGATTTAATCCAGTTTGCAATAAAGCAAATGAATGAATGTTTCTCTTGCCAATAGAACTAGTACTATTTCATCAATATTAAGGTCTTACATACCTAAAACAAGACTCCAAATCTTGCTAAAAAGTTACTTTTTAGTCAGTTGGTCATATTTTAAGTGTAATAAAAATATTTGCACCAGAAACTAGAACAAAAATACTTTGTAAGGTTTTGTGTTTTTGCAGTGTAGAGGTAATGTGTCGTTCATGTGACCTTTTGTGTGAACTTTTCTAACATGATTTCGCATCTTCAGAGTTATACAGGAGCAGCACACAGCTCTGAGCTTGTGAACTAGTAAATAAATAAATAAAAACAAAACAAACAACAACAAAAAACCCAGTCAGTCCCAATCAATCCATCAGAAGTGATATTCATCAGTACAGTTCGTGTTTCTGTTTATTCATAATCATCGGCAGGTTCAAGGAGGAGGAGGGGGAGCATTGCTATTCAAGTCGCAACTTTTGGGTGGACTTCCAATGCCCTTATCTGCCTCCTTCCATCCCTCTGCTTTTCCTCCCCCTCTGTTCCTTCTCTCCTTGTGCTGCTGCCTTTCAAAGATGATCTCTCCTTCCCTTCTTTAAAGTCCTAGAAGAAGAAGTCTGCCCACACTTTGTAAATATTTTATAGATGCTGTGAAAAATCAATGGTCTGAAAGGATGAAGTGAGAGTAAGAGGGAGTGATGCAAAGAGAGATAAGTGCCGTGCGCAGGAGGAGAAAGGTGTGCCGAGTTTAGTGCCCGACGAGGGAGACGCAGCAGAGGTAGAGAAGACTGAGCCTTTTTATGTTCCCCGGTGAATTAAAAGGAGCGAGGTGAGACCTCTGAAAAGACCAAGAAAATCTAATCTCTCTCTCTCAAAACCCAGTTTCTCTTTCTCTCTCTCTTTCTCTCTCTCTCTCTCTCTTTTCTTCTTTTTTTTGAGGCAGAAGAAGTGGTTAGTGTTTTTGTTTTCCAAATCCTCGGAGACGAAATGTCGAGCAGGCTAGAAACTGAAGGTCTCCAAAAAGAGAAGGCATTAATATTCCACTATGAAACTCCAAATGCGTTACATAACATCTGATTGTTAAAGATCTGATGTGCTGCCACGGTGATTCACTGTTTAAAAAAAAAAAAAAAACTCATTTGGAGTGCATAATTACAGAAAGGTTCTTTGTTTTTTTATGCAGGAATGATGAATAAAAGTGACAACTCGATGTTTTGACCTCTTTCTGCAGCGGTTTGCGTTCAACATCATCCGTCTGGTTTTGTAGAGCCAGTGAGGGTTTTACAGGTTTCACTGTGGGCGTCCAACCAAGGAAATGGTGCATCCAAATAATTTGTGAACACAGTTCAGCATTTACCAGCTGTTGAACACGGATTAACTAGCAGCAAACTAACTTCGCTGCCCCTCTGTAGCCCTGTGGTCTTCCACATCCAGCTGGATGATCCAACAGAGAACTGGGAGGGGTCCAGGGTTCGATGGAAGGATCTATTTTATTTTTTTTATTTTTTATTTTTTTGTAAGCTACTAGCATGTTTGGGATCTACTCTGTGGGCCACAGTGTTCGGCTTGTTCGCCATGCTTGTCGGGATGGGCCTGGATGTCCTACAGAGATCTAATTGTCCACCATGCTTATTTTTTTTAACAATATTTAGAGCATTTGGTTATGGCGTTCTGTGTGCCGCTTTGCCAATAAGCACATCTTCTGCGACATATCTGCAAACCGGAGTACACCGTTAGTGAAAACACAGTATTTTCATGTGGAAAGGCCGTCGCTCGTGTTTAGTGTCTCAGCGACTTTCATCCACGGACACAGAGAGGTATGTGAAGACCTCAAGCCAAGCTGAGCTCACCAAACTTTGGCTAAATCGAAAGCAAAAAGTGGTAGAATGTTGATTGCGTCATTAATTAAAAAACAACAAAAGTGATCGATGTCTCCAGTCAAATAGGGACATAAACCAAAAATAACGGTCATTTTTACATATAAATTATTTGAATGTCTGTTAAATACTGCAATGAATTAAAATTCAATTTATATATAAAAAAAAACAAACTCTAGTGAGCAAAAAGGGAAATTAAATGTTAGCATTTTTTTAAAACTTCACTGTACAGTTGCAATATGTATTTTATTTTTCTTCTGGATGGATGCAAACTGCATTTCCTTGTTTTGTACTTGTGACATGTGCAACGACAAGTTTTCGTAGAAGGTGATGGAAGGAAAGTTCTCCTGCTGCAGACTGTACCGTATTATTTTATGTCATGAAGTGACATAGAAGAGCTGAAAACTCAAACTTTTAGTTCATACATTCCCAAACTTTATAGTCTCTAGGTTGCCTATAAGATCTACACTAATTAGAGAAAATAAGAACTGATCTTTGGTAATGTGGCTTTTATTTAAAAAAAAAAACAAAAGTGATAACTGCTAAATATCGTAGCCAACAAGCACAGTTCAGTTTCTTTGGTGTAATCCAGTATCCATTATTATGCCAAGTGTCGCTCTTTGAGCTGAGGGATTTACCATCAGGCAAGATAAACACCAAAGCATTCCATACATCCATTTTCTTTCCTCAGCCTTGGGGTCGGGAGGGGTGCTGGTGCCCATCTCCAGCTATCGTTCCAGGCGAGAGGCGGAGTCACCCTGGACAGGTTGCCAGTCTGTCGCAGGGCAACACAGAGACACACAACAACACACACACTCACACCTAGGGGCAATTTGGAGAGGCCAATTAACCTGACAGTCATGTTTTTGGACTGTGGGAGGAAGCTGGAGTACCAGGAGAGAACCCACGCATGCACAGGGAGAACATGCAAACTCCATGCAGAAAGACCGGGGCCGGGAATTGAACCCAGAACCTTCTTGCTGCAAGGCAACAGCTCTACCAACTGCGCCACTGTGCAGCCCCACTTTGAAATTCCCTGACATGAAAACAAACGAGGACTTAACTATCATATCTTGTTTTCAGTGATCCTCAAAAACACCAAACGATGGAGTTAAAGGTTTGCTTTACTGCAGCTTAATTATACGCCACCTCCCCCCAACAGAACAGAAACAATTAAGTTTAAAGACAGCGATGTAGTATGAGAGACCGCTCACTCTTCTGTAATCCACGACTTACCATCACAGGAACGTTAAGCAGGAAAACATACATCAGAGATGTGATCTAGTGTTGATAGGGAAATCATTTTCCCAGCTTGTATGTTGTTTAGTAGGAGAAGCCCAGTTAGGCAGGACAGCTAACAAATGGGAAAGAGTGTTGAACAAAACAAAGGCTTCGAGAATAAATGCATTTAGTGTATAACAGGGAAACTGACATGTGGAACGGCCGCTACAAGAGTGTGATTTGGGGGGGGGGGGGGGGAGCTGCACTTTTTTCCTAATTGGCTGCCCACACACCTCCCGGGGATCAATAATCTCCTCGAAAGGTACAACTACCTATAGCTGCCGAGCACAGAGCGCCGTTACGGGGGCGACTCTGCCGCTGCTCCGGGGAGCACTTCCCCTCCCGCAGCCTGTCGTGTGCAACGCAATCTTGGGTATGTAAATGATTATTTGGTGATTGAAGATGCAAACAAAACTCCGCTGGAGCACAAAAGCAATTTGGGAAGAGAGATTGAACTCATAAAAATCCCTTACAATTAAAGTGAAATTTAAAGCGTCACTGTTGGGGCTAAAAGATCACATTTAACTATATTTAGCCAGCTGGTGGCGGCCAAGCTTGGCGGATTAATGAATATGGCTCGACTTAAACTTTGTTTAGCCACGTTTTTTTTTCTTTTCTCCTGCATCGGCAATTATTAGTCGCAGCAGATACGCAAAAGTACTATATCTCAATCAGCCTCGTCTTTATTTGGAGTCTCGGCACTCATGTTGGCAGTAACCTAATTATTTTGCAGCGGTTTTTTGTTGTTAATATTTTCACATTGTGTGCTGAATGTATTTGTGAAAATCACTGGCTTTTGTGCTCTATTCATCAAATACACATCCAGGCCGTCAGACAAACACAGGTCCGTGTTGCTTGCGCACCGGCGTCTGGACCACACGCTTGCATGACAATCGACAAGAACAACATTCCGAGCTCTCGAACTCCCGGCATTACACCGCTACGCTGATTATGCCGTTTTTATGCTAATGACTCGCAAACAACGTTAGGAAATGCTCCGCCGTGCTCTATGCACCGTCTTTTGTTGAGAGTATTGCAATAATCAGCACATTATTTAAATGCTGGCAATTGCACGCCTGAAACCGAGGCTCGTCTGTCTCTCGGTGGCGAGCGAAGAGCTCCATTATCGTCCAAAAACTGTTAAGAAAGAAAAGAGGCAGAGGCAACTTTTTTTAATTGCGTAAAAACAAAAAGACGGTGTAGTTTGTGTTTAATAAATTCTATATACAATGTGTGTCTACCTTATTTATACTGCCAAGAACCAGTCATACGTCATAGATGTAGGAAAGCTTGTTCCTCTGGTCTTCAGTTCCGTTTTATCCGGATTCAGCACCGTTTCTGGACTTAGTTATTTTCTTGCATTTGCCTTATGAATTCCTTTAATAAATATCTGAGTGTATGAATTACACAACGTAGTGATATGGTGATACCAGACTGCAACAACAAGCAACCAAGAAGTTGCTAATTCGTGGTTTTCTAAATGTCAAGTGTTACTAAGACCCGGTAATACAAAGTATAACAAGTATAACATTATTTTTTTTTGACACAAATTGCCTGCCTCTCTTCGTTTTGCTTTAATGAGGACGCTTGCATCAACACCTCTGTGTGCTTTGGCATTTGAACAAAACATTGTTTCGAACTCGTTTTCTGTTAACGTCCAAGACGTTTGCCAAGTGATTTTATTGTCATTGTTTCGTTTCGCGTGCTGATGCAGACACGGATGAAACACAAACTGTACTTCATCTACAACAATGCAAAAGGAGGCTAAGAAAGGCAACAGAAAAAGGTTTGAATTTTCATATTTGTTTTTTTAGGTTAGCAAGGACTTCATGAAATGCACCTAATTTTGTTTGTTATGGAATCCCTTCAGAGGGAATATATACTCCTTCACTTTTTTCCACATTTTGCTACCTTGTAGACTTATTCTAAAACCATTTTTTTCTTTAAGCATGCTTTTAGACTTTGTAAATTTAGTAAGTTGCAATTTTAAATTATAGCTACATAAGCACTTGTGGCCAAGGTTTTAATATTTTGCATAAGGACTTTTGGCAGCTGTCATCTAAAATCTAATTAATTTGTTAGAAGAAAGGAGGACATTTTTGGCAAATACAACATTCCAGTGAAGAAGACCTCATAACATTTGTGAAGGATACACAGGGAAGTATTGGAGGGTGAAAAAAAAAAAAGCTATCCAAACCAACCCTGCAATATATGAAAATGCGATTGCCTCCCATATCGAGTGATGAATTTATTGTGATTAACCTTGTTTTTTTTGGTATAATTTCATGACTGGATGGTTGGCTGGCTGTCTGACTGGCTGGAAGGATGGATGACCCGTCTTTAAAAAGCTGCAATTCTCTCTCATCTCTAAACTGGGCATCACATTTTTGGCTTAAAAAAAAGAAAAAGGAGTCTCTCAAAGGTAGCTAAAAAATTGATATCACAGAACCTCTCTCTCTCTCTCTCTCTCTCTCTGCCAAAGTCTATAACCACAATCTCCTTAGCAGACTGCATGCATTATACATAATTTCCTGTACAGTCTAGCCTGTTATGACCTTATCCTATCAGTCTCAATACAGTCTGCAGGAACGCAAACATAAAAGTCACCCACAACTAAATCATGAAAAGGGACTTTCCGCGAAGGCTTTATGAAAGAGAAATGTTACATATTCAGTGACGGAAATGCTCCGGAAACCCGTGGCTTCAGAGGTCGGCTCATGTCCCAAACCAAACGGTTATATTTTTTCTTTCTCCGGCTGATAATTAAAGCTTTACTGCATGCTGTTTTTTTTTGTTTTTCTTCATAGAACTCTTAGAACTAAATGAGAACGTTGAGCGCGTCTCACAGAACTTTGAACAACATGGATTCACATTTAGATCGACTCGAAAACACTTACCTGGTGTAAATTACAACTTATTGAAACAAAAACAACAACAACAACAAAATAAACCATCCTCCATGATCTCCAGAGTAAACACAACACGCCAAAAATAACATTTGAATTTTAGGCCCTGAAGATAAGATTCATAAATCTTCAGTGACTAAATTGGTGAACACTTATCAACTACATCACAGGACAGGTTAACTAATCTCAACATAACATTTAGGCCCTTTAGCTACTGTCACACTGTTTCTCATCTTGTCATTATGGTTGGCAAATCTTTAAAAAAAAAGTGTTTAATGTGGCTAAGAAAAGAAGAAAACGGGGCATATATCAGTGTCTCTTGCATCTCTGCGGCAGGTGTCACAATGCGGTGTTGCACATAAATGTAGTTAAAGCTGTTCTGAGCAGAGCTCGCTTTTGTTTGGGTACTTTGAACTGAATGACACCGTTTTATTACACGTTAAAAAGTGGATGTAATTCTCCCTGACATTTAAACATTCCTCTAATTGGGGGTGAATCCAAGTTATACGTGATGTTTCGTTAAGGTTAGACTCAGGATGTTCCCTGTAAAAACAGGCGCAAAAATAGATGGTGTGTGTGTGTGTGTGCGTGTGTGTGTGTGTGTGTGTGTGTTCCAGCATTTCTCACCTCGTTATCAGTTCTTTGTTTTTATTTTTTTATATCAAACAGTACATTGTGAGGCCCAGAGCCCGGGTCCCATAGGAAGAACAGAATTAGGTTTAAGGTTAGCCACATACTGCCAATGGTTAGGGTTGGGTGGTGGTAAGTATCAGGTTTAGGTCAATGAAAGAAAAGTTAATGGAAGTCTATGCAAAGTCCTTGTGAAAATAGAAACACGTAACGTGTGTGAGCGGCAGAGATGCAGTTCACCTGTCTCATTCACACAAAGGCAATTTTGCACCGATTAGGCCTTTGGTTTGACTTAAACGTAACAACATTGCCTAAAGATTCCTGCCCTAGGCATCAGTACGGATGTGGATCATGCTAATTTATCTGTTACTTTCCGTTTCTGAAGACGTTCACTCTCTGCCTGGACCACAGTCGGTTCTGCTAGTAATTGTCTGATAACACCACTGCTCCACTTAAAATGCCTCTGGTTCCACATGTACTAGCTTCTTTCATAAAGAATCTTTATACACCAATCTCTGGCGTCCAGTCAGTGCTTAGCCTGGTTTTATAGGGTGCTTTCCTCCAGTTAGATGTTTTATTAGTCCTTTTATTTCAAATAATACATTTATTCTTTTTGCTTTCGTCGCCCCCATGTTTTATATCCTCGTACGAAAACAGGTTTGGCTTTCGTCTCGTTTGCCGTTTTACACAATCCGAGGGAATTTCTCTTCGCTGCCTTCCCTCTGACTTTGGCTCTTGCGCTCACAGGGTTCACTCCGGGGAGATTCGTGAGCAGAAAGAGACAAATTGAAGGCGCTGGTGTTCCTCACAAGCAGAAGGAGGTTTGAGCACAAGAAGCAGGATCCTAACAGGGCCAGAAGATATTTGCGGCAGAGGCTTTAAATCTGACTGCAGAAACATATTTCCTAGAGGGAACCACTAATTTATTTTGAGTTCTAGAGTGGTGCAACATCCAAGTGTGAAAGTAAATAACTTGCTTTCCGTTTGCGTTGACATTCTAAAAAGATCATTTCCTCCCCAACACAGCTGCACATCAGTCAATCACAGCTGTAAAAAACAGAGCAACCAGCCAATATCATGTGTTCAAAGCTGCAGTCTGTAACTTTTATATATAAAAAAAACATTATTTCTTGCATATTTGTTAAAACTATCACTATGTTGTGACAGTATAATATGAAAGACACAATTGGAAAAGAGGTTGATCTCTGAGCTGGTTGTCTACAAACACTCGCTGCTCTCGACCAAAAACAACCAATCAGAGGCAGGAGGAAGGTCTTAATGTTGTCAATCAACTTCATGTAGTCGCTGCTCAATGGTGGAGAAACAAGCTACCGTTACAGGAACACCATCTATTCACCGTCATCAGTGGCAATGCTAACTAGCCTTAGCATTCATTACAGACTTCGAAAGAGCGGGATGAGCAGCGTCACATGGAGGATAATTGACAACGCTAAGACCCTCCTCCTGGCTCTGACTGGTTGCTTTCATTTTTGTTGTGAGACGGATCATTGGACGTGTGTCTTTGTTTGCTTCAACAAATATTTATTTTTTTAATAAAAACTACATCCTGAAACTAAGGCAGAAACTGCTTGGTTTCAGGATCTAAGCAGTTTCTAACTGTATCGCTCCCAGCCTCCCAGCTGACACAACAGTTCACACGCCGACACCAGGCCGGATCACAGATCCGCAGACATGCTGCCACCGGTATGCGGTGTGAAGACATCACAGCAGCTGGAGCGCTGTGATCCGACGCTAGGCTTGCGAATTGTTTGTATGTTCCAGGGTTCATTAGCGCACATCACCGACCGCGTCTCCTGCGGCCGCCAGACACACCACATCTCATTTTGCTCAAGAAGCCCGAGAGAGCTCCCATTATGTTCCTGCTAAACACGCGTGCCGGTTCCCTCCCTCAAACAGATAGTGATGATGATGATGATGATCAAAGCCCACCCCAAACATTAGAGGCAATAAGTTGGGTGAACATTAACGAGTCGACTTTGCCAAGCGGGCAGGTAGGTGCAGCGATGGCCGCCGCGCACTGCTAGTGAAAAACACCGGGGACATCATCATTGTCTGAGCGTTGCAGATCAATAGGGCGAATTACTCCTTGTTACGAAATGAAGTTCCCCACTAACTGCTACACGTGTTCAGCTATTAGACTGCAGCGGCGCTGCAATTACACAGGACATTTTAAACATAAAAGCCACCAGGAGCAAATGCGGAAAGATTTCTAAAGACGGGCACTAACTGCATGTGCACGTCCGAGTTGACAAATATTAGACCCGATACAAGCAAAACTGCTGGTCCTCTCATTAATGTACGCGCTTACAGAGAATGAGAACGGCACGGCGGATGTGAAAGGCAAGGTGAGGTTGCATAGGAATAAAAATAAAAAAAATGCAACAAAAGAAACATAGCGAGGAATTAAACACAAGCGAGGCTGTGTGGGCTGCAGCTCAGCCAAGTTACAGACTCAAATGTCAGTAAAGCAGTTCCAGTAATGCTACATAATGAGAAAGATTCAGCTCAGATCTGTGGCATTAGTGGGAAGATTTTCAGAAGCTGTGCCATGCTCAGTCGGTGGGGAAGAAAAGCACAGCTGCAGCAGTTCAAATCAATTCTGTTAGAAGACAAGGAGCCCGATACTCCGTGATCCTGCTCACTGCCGCTGTATATTCACCAGCAATGTTTCAAGTATCGCTCCCTACGATTCTGTTCGGCGACCGAATACAGCAGGCAGTAGTTTGATCCCTTTCATTTGTAGGAAAACAAGCATAAAACTGGGATTAGTTTGTAGAGAGTGAGGCACAACGCCAAAAAAAAATAAATAAAAATCCTGTCACTGGCTGAAGTGTGAAGTGTATACGAGTGCTGCAGTTGATACTGTAAAAAGGGAGAGCAGCTATATTAGGTATACTTGTTAGACTACTGCAAAAATAAATATATATATATATATATATATATATATATATATATATATATATATATAGATAACTTCTCAGGAAAAGGCAACACTTGTTATGACAGGATGGCTTGACTGTTTCTCACTGGATCACATCTGTCTTTACTTGTGGAATCAAAAACAAATGTGAGCATTTAACCTGGTGGCTTTTACAAGAGACTGAGAAAACTCCTAAAGGCAGGAGGGAAAGAAATTTGATATTTAATGGCATTTTTCCAGGGACTCTCTTTTTAAAACAATCGTGACAATGTTTGTGAGGAAGAAAACCTCCAGGAACAAGAATCCAGTGTGACACCGGCTGTTATATATCTATATAGATCTATATATATATATCTATATATCTGGTAGTTCTGGTCTGGACCCAGCTGTGTAGCTGAACATCGCCAAGGAGGAAAATACATCAATAATGACCATTGAGAATCAATATTTGCTGCCCATAAGTTAGTACGGTCATTTCCAATCCATTTTAAAATGATCATCCAACAATCAGCCAAATGCTTAAAGTGGAAAACGTCTAGGAGAGTTGACAAACGTCCAAGCAGTGAACTGACCAATAAATTCACCCCGAGGTCAAACCAACCAATCATCAGATAAACTGTACAGGTCCCTCTTAGGATGCAAAGGCATTTGGTTCTCAGTATGCCAAATTTTATATAACAATATAGTAATAATAATAATAACAGTAATAATAATAGTAATAAATAAACAAATACAGTCTAAAACCCACAACCCAACTGGGTTTGACACAATGAAATGGATCAAGTTTCCACAATTTGAAGATGACAAAATGTCTACAAAAAATAAAAAGTCAACCAAAGATTGGGGAGAAGGGAATAGCAAAGATTACCAAGGAAGTGATATGTGTGTAAAAACACTTTATCCTAACTTACAAGTTGCTTTGTAGATAGATATAAAAGCTTGTTTTAAGTAAATAATTCCTTAATATTGATGAAGATGTACTTGTTCCACTGACAGATCATGTCACCTATAACGAGACATTTTTACCATGTCTTGTTATAAGTGAAACTGAAATTTTTTCATCAATATTAAGGAATTGCATATTCCTTGCTGAAAAGTTTCCTTTAAGTTAGTTTGTCTTATTCCAAGCGTACCAAGACATCTGCACTAGAAACTAGACCAAAAATACTTGGCCAGAGTTTGTGTTTTTGCAGTGTGGTCCTGATCTCCAGTCGTCACGCAAGGTCAAACTGCGTGAACTTAGACGAACATCCTGAAGTCCTCCCGGAACATATTATTTTACGGCAAGACAATTGTTGTTTCCATCAAATTCAAAGTTACGCCATGAAATCAACGGATATTAAAAAGATTCATTTAATCCGATCTGCTTTGATCGGTTGCTCACTTAGAGTTTTTTCCTTTTTTTTTTTTTTTTTTACGGTAGAAGACTGTTGAAGAAGAGCAAAGCGCGGCCTGCATCGACTCCTCTTGTGTACCGGTGTGCAATCAGAGCACATGTCCGTGCTCCTCTCATCTGAGATTCTTTGAACCATCGTAATAGGCTGTTAAACTCAGTAGGTGGAGAGAGAAGCAATTAATTAGACCCGGTAAGGCATTAAGAAACCAATCAACCTTCTGTACCCCTGGGAGCTCATTTATAAAAATGTACTTAGATTTCATTTTTAACCTTGTAAAACGGCTTAATGCACCCTAATGCACATCGGGCAGTGCTCGGACCTGGTGCACGTTAAATAATAAGGTTATAATTCTATTTCTTTACTACTTTTTAGAGCTTGCGAATTTACATCAGTTAAGTCTGAGCGTTTAACATCCGATATGTAATTAACAGAACATGTGCGGTAAGCCATAAGTAAGCTCTGTAATTAGGTAGCCATTTACATGATCACCGCTCAGCTCTTATTGGCAGTATGAAGGTTGTGGGAGACGAGGACAAGTGTAAAGATCAAACCGAGATTAAAAAAAAAAAAAAAAAAAAAAAAAAAAAGATTTCGGGTTGTAATGAATGATGCAGGTTCAAATGACTGGATTTAGGCTTCCAGTGATTGTAACACAGGACTCAACGAAGGACAAAAAAAGACTGAAAACAGAATTTTCTAACAATGGGAAGAAGAAATGAACGGACCAATTTTTCTACTTCCTGTAGAGTTTCAGTCTGTCCTTGATGGGCGTTCATGGATATATGTTGCATATTCTTAGTGTTGCATATTCACACTCATGATCATGTGGAACCTGCCCTGCACAGGCGGCAATGGGAACGCCACATTCATTAGGAGGACACCATCCAGGCAGCTGCTTGATTTCATTGGATGTTCTAAAGCAAAAAAAAAAGAAAAAAACCCTCTCACCTTTGTTTCTATATGCGAGGTCAAATTTAATAGAGGTAGTGAAAGCTCCACGCTTCTTTTTTGCGTTAACCGACAGAAGAAAAAAAGAAGAAGAATTTTAATTTCACCTGCTAATGTCTTTCTGTCTGCAGAGAAATGCAGAGAAGCCAGCTATTTACTGGAATAGCCTTCGTCGGCCCTGGCTGGCGATTGGCTGGTTGGTCAGAAATGCAACAAGCCGATCGTTTTCCCATCATTTACCCATTTGAATGCATCGTACTACGCGCTTCAAGGGCGCACCGACAATAATGACGACAACCCTCTTTGGTGCCTTTACTGAGAAAAAGATGACTCAGTATTAATTTAAGTGTCTGAAATGATGTTTGGAAGGATGTAAAATGAAGCACAGAGACACTAAGCTGCTATTCAAAGGGAAACGGCTTTTTCTGCAACACACCGACAAGTCAGAGAGTCGTGGCAGAGGAAGAGCCAGTGAAACTTTTGGCAAATAAAAAGAAAGCTGAGCTACAGCAAACTTGTTCTAATTTATCAACGTGAGCATTTCTACTTGTCTGCCATGGAACATGTTGGATCCGGAAATGTTTGGAACCTTTCAGAAAAGTCAGAATTAAGATCAGATTCTTACATTCTCCAAAATAAATACACAGAGCTCATAATACATTACAAATACACCTTTTCTGAAATGTCGGATAATCACGTGCTAATCAATGAAATAAGATGTAAAATAGATTTTGAAGGTCAACCCTAAAATAATTTTTGTCAGGGTTTTACATTAGAATAAGCCTGTTTCTCAGTCACTGCTTTCTCACACAGCAGCATCGCTTCTTAATATAAATAAATAAGTAATCAAGCCAGGAAAGTTGGAACACATAACATAGTTTCAGGAGTTTTTCCTGTATCTTGTGCCATGATCTACTAGCGTTTGTGTTTCGGTTCTCTTTTGTTCAAAATTGGGTTAATTATTGCCATTTAGGTGTTAATTTCTTTGTGTTCGTAACTATTTTGATGCCGTTTCCTTATGGTTCATTTTGTTTAGTTTTAGTTTATTCTTTGTACATTTGAGTTTAGGTTCTTTAGATTAGTGTTAGCCATCTCCCATCGGTTTATTGTCTATGTTTTTCTCTTTCCCTCAGTCTGCCTGTGTGGTCTTCCTTCGCAGCTGCACCAGGTTACTAAGCAACCTCCTGTTTCTTGTTCAGTAATCACACCTCCCAGTACTTACACCCTTATATTTCTGTCATTTCCTGTTGGATTCATCCATTCCATGATCCATTATTACTTTCATTCAGTTTCTATTCCTGTTATGATCATCCATGCTCCGTGTGCCATTTAAAACCAGCAAGTTTCTATAAAATTTGAATAACTCACTGCTCCTTTGCTCTGCAAAACTCAATATCATATATTGTATTTAAACCAATATCAAAATTGGCTGAAATTGGCAACTTCATAAATGCAAAGATTAGTCAAAATTTTTTGATTGGTTCAATTCTAAATAACTTAGTGACTCAAGCGTTCCCTTTCACCACTTTACCTGTGTCGATGACCAAATCAGTTTTTTTTTCTGTCAATTCATGTCAATCTTATCAATGTGCCCAATAATATAACAAGAATGTAAATTGTCAGCTCAAAAACCGAAGCTGAAAAATTTGCTCAACATTTGTGTCACTCTGAGGCCGTACACATAACTCGACAGTCGCTGCATTACTGAAACTCTAATTATAGTTGATTTATAGATTTTTAGAATACAACAGGGAGAAGGAAAACTGAACCTCCACCCCCACCGTACACATACAAAGAGCGTAGCTGCCAAAAGGACAAGAAAACATACATAAATCCAAATAACAGATGCCTGCTTTTACTAGTTCTCTAAATTGTTAGCTGTAGGGTGAAGGACTGCTTGTGAATACTGATGCAGTATTCAGTTTGGTTCTTTTAATAGGAAAGCCTAACAGCGCCTTTACAAATGAGGAACTTTGCCTCCCCTTCTAATCCCATAAGCAGATTGCGATCAGGAGAATTTGCTTCTATAGGAACATCGACTTTAAGAAGAATTGTGCATTATTAATCCTCAAAGTAGACTCTGCTGTCATGCAAAGGCACATATGTTCTTTTTTTAATAGATACAGTTGTCTGGATGAATCGTGTTTTTTTTTTTTTTTTTTTTTTTTTTGCAATTCTAATAGTCAGCTTCTAACATCATTGGACGCGTTTCTTTGTGGTGGCTATAAGAGTAATGCTTCCAAAACGAGGAACATTTCTATGAATAATACAGAGCTAATTTCTGAAGTTGGGCTCACAGAGGCTGTTTACTAGATTTACTACCTTCTGGATTTTAAATATTCTTTTTCAGCCAAGCCTGTTAGGGGGGAATATTTGTCAGAGTTTATTCTGAACAGCAGGGAGTTATTTTAATAAAGTGCAGTGTTTCTTTCTGAGGTGCCTCTCCTCCCATCTTCCTCTTATAAAGTTAGGAGTTTATTATTATTATTTTTTTGGACAGTTATTTTTAACTGTTGAGGACTTTTCCCCGTAATTATGCTTCACGCTGACATACGAGACTACAACACGCAGGCAATTAAAATTCAAATAATTTTCTTACACTCTCGTTGACCCAGAGAGTCCGACACCAACACAGACCTCCAGTCTTTTCGTTTGTCCCGTCTGGGTTTGCCAGCTCCAGGTTTTTAATATTCCTCCGGTTTCATTAAGCCACCATTGAATCTAAAATACACGATGTGGCGAAGAGCATCACAATTAAGAGTAGACGATGAGTTGAGGCGGAGAGTTTGCAGTCGTGTGGGGAGTTGCCTCTTTTCTTTCATCTATGCTTCTGCTTTCAGTTAGCATCAAAATGTTTGTTTTCATGATACGTGATGATTGAAAATGTTTCATTAGCCATTTGAAAAATGAACATTTTATCTGTTCATTTGCCCATTCCCTCTGTTGTAGCTTACATCTGAACAAAGAGTATTTGTCCACATGTTGACCTAATCAGAGTAATTGTATCAACTACTGCATAGAACAAGGTTTGTAAAAAAAAAAAAAAAAATCTTTACTTGATATTGACTGAAAAATCTGTAGAAGAGTGATTTATCACTACAGTTAAATCACATAGAGACGAGCAAAAAGTTGGTCAGCAAATGTATTATTTTGCTGTTCCATTTTTACCCATTTTTTTAAATTAATTGTCTTATATTACTTTTGTCTTTTGAGAGATGCCTGTCTTGATCCACTTCAAAAATCAAACTTCCTGACTGAATGAAAGTCATTTTTCACCAAAGTCTGCCACCAGTGATGATTCAACCATCGCTAACATGTTTTGGAAACATTTAGTTGCTAAAAACACCAAGACGCCTGACAACGAAACAAAAGTAGCTGTCACTCATGCTAATGCAACGCTGTTTTACAACCGCAGCTGGAAAAGCTACAAGTGGACTGTTTGTTCGACATCAGACTGCAGGCTGGCTACCTGAGCAGATTCCTCAACAAGCCAAACAGCTAATATCAAGCTGTCATACTTATGTCGATCTATAAAAACAGAACTAGGCAACACTTTATTTGAAGGGATGTGCATAAGACTGACATAATACTGTCACAAACATGACATAAAACCTGTTATAAACATGGAGTCTTCAAGAATGGTTGACTGCTGTCATGAAGTGTCATTGGGTAAATAATCACACTTTTAATGCACGTTTTAGTACAACTTTGCATTAATGTGTCATTAATGACACTGGATGACACTTCATAACAGCAGTCAACCATTCTTGAAGACTCCATGTTCATAATAGGTGCTGTCATGTTTATAACAGTGTCATGACAGTCTTGTTCACACCCCTTCATTTAAAGTTTTACCCAGAGGTATAAAAAAGGCCAATATTTTCTCCAAAGAGAACTATAAGATACTGCAAAGCTGAAGTGTTTGTCCTGTATGTTTGCTTAAGTCTATGTATAAATATCAAACGATGACATTTGCATATGCATCTCTAGCAATAAGTTTGATTTTAAATTTCTTATTGGTATACTGTGAAAGAATTATATTTACTCAAGATAACTCTGATTTTTGTGCTGATTCACAATGCCTCTGAAAAAAGATTTGATTTTGAGTGGTATAACTAAATGTTAGGTACAGAGTTCTTATCTGCCTGGAAAAAAAGGATATAAAGTAATAGTTTATGTTTCCTGTAAAACTTGGAAACATAAACTGAACCCACATTCCTAACTGCAATCACTCAAGGACTTTCCTATAAAGAAGCACCAAGAGCAACTCTAGCGAACGGTAAGATTTAATCAAGTGGAAATCCTGCTGAAGTGACCTTGCATTAGTTAGAGAATAAATACCAGATCTCTGCTGCATTCCAGACTGCAGTTCCCTCTCAGTTTGTCTGGATGTAGATGTATAAATACATTCATTTTAATTTGGTATGTGACATTTGTCGACTGTGTTTTTTCCCCCAGCTCTTTCACCCTTTTCAACTCACCTGAAATTCCAAATTTCTCTCTTTCTTAGACCCATTTGAGACACACTCGCCTCTTTTGCTTCAAGTTTATCAATTTTCACTTTTTATTTTTATTTTTATTTTTGGCAATTGTCTGGATAGCAGCATGTCACACTTTTCTAAATGAAAATAGGGTTCTGGATGTATTCTTTAGATCGGCAAAAATTCAACTTCAAAACGGTATTTGTGTTTGCCTGTGAACATTTGGGATTTGCTTTAAAGCAAATGTAGCTTTTGTGGCTGAATGCACGCTTCCTTGATCTCCCACTGAAAGGTCCCAGTGTCCAACGATGGCAACATGGAAGAGCACCTGTCCTGTTGAGGACTGGGTTCACTTTGGTTCCAAGTTTTGGCAAAATTCCATTAGAACAGGCTTTAGAGCGATCGCCGTGGCAACAGTAATAGCGCCTGTGCACAGTTATGTAAAGAGACATCTCCAGGTGCAAAGTGTTTAATGTCCTTACATGCTGGCTGTCATGATCTTGCAGTGTTTGACGTTTTATCTGAACAGTCAGTGATTAATTACATGCCATGCAGAATACTGTAGAATGATTACAAAAAATATATTTTGTATATCCCAGTATATTCATACAATATATGAATATGTCATACAAGTGTACAAAGGTACAGCATTACTGCTTAAATCTACCACCATGCTAAATCTTATGCAGTCAGTTTCTCTGCCTTTAAATTGATTAAAAATATATATATATATTATTCAAATATATTCCAGGATCAGTGTTTCAACTGAAATAATGAAACACTGCAAGGTTATTTTGCATTACATAATATGGCCAAAAAGGTTTATTCCCCTTCTGAACCAGGGGAGTAAAAATAAACCAACACTTAACAAGGTTTCCCTACATGGCCTGAGTCATAACAGCCATAATCCTTTGATAATTGTCAACGACTTTTTTCAATGCTGTGGAACGTTTTGATCCACCTTTTTGAAGGCATTTTCCAGTCAGCTACAACGGAGGGTCCATATCTGAGTTGGTTCTTTTTACTGTGTGTTGTTACTTTTGAATCATGAACACGGACATTAACTGAGGAAAGTGAGGCCCGCGGTGCTGTTGTGGATTTGGTTGTGACCCCACCGATGAGTTGTAGAGGCCCTCTTGCAAATTTCACACTTCTCACTTTGAATTGGCATCTGGACTTTAGACATCAATGACACTTCGTGCTA
The DNA here is from genome assembly GCF_000485575.1 of Poecilia formosa. NCBI lineage: Eukaryota > Metazoa > Chordata > Actinopteri > Cyprinodontiformes > Poeciliidae > Poecilia > Poecilia formosa. Next base: position 193,286 of record NW_006800272.1, read on the forward strand.
TACATCTAAGTCTACTCCATATTGCCATACATATCTGACTTGAGTGATGTTTTCATTCTGTCTGACCGTAAACAGACAATAAAAAACAGGCTTTCATGCTGGGCTTATCAACTTGTGTGTGTTTTTTTACTGCAACATCTGCTAACTGCCAGCAGATAAGCCACATGGAGGAGTGAGAAATAGGAATGTGGGCATAATGCTGTGCTGTCCGAAAGGCTGATTGCAATCCAAACAGTGGACAAGGGCTCTGTTTTGGAATTCAATGGAGGTACAAGAGCGTTAGGCTTGTTTCTGATTTAAAGCTCTTTCAGCCCCGCCAAGGTCATAAATACAATATGTACGACGCGCAAGAAGAAGCCAGAAAGACAGATAAAAAATAATAGACTTTTTCTTCACTCCAACTTTTTCAACAGTGTATTGCTAACCCGAGGGCAAAGACAGGCAAAGGCAGCCAATAGCTTTGATGGAAGACAGGTACAACGATAAATATTTGATGCTACTTACGGGTTGTTGTGCTCAGAATGAGAGAGAACTAGCACGCTCAAACATAATAAAAGGTAAGACTCCTGCCAGCAAACTGACGCTACCCTCCACATCTGTTTGTTCGGCAGTCCTTCCAGAGAGACGATCCAGAGTCTAAAAGCCGATACACCGTCTCAATCTCTGGAAACCCGCTGAGTTGGCCGGCGAAAGGAGACGTTTTTTTTTTCTGGTGGTGTTTCAGCTCTGAACATCAGAGACAGACTTTCGACAGACGGTGCCCCTGCATTTTTAAGCAAATTGAAAATTTAGCTCAACAACTCTGAGCCGTGGATTTTCGAGAAAGACAAACCCCTAGAATATGACAAACATAAAAACCCCAAAGACGTCTTTCAGGCAAATGGAGCAAAGATAGAATTAAATACGGGAGCGGTTGCTTGACATTCATTTAAAGCATGTTAGAAAGAAATGGAATAGGACGATCAGAGCTCAAATGCTCTGAAACCATCTGTCTTGTTTTCCCCATGCCGACTCCGTTCCCATAAACTTTTCAACGATTCTCCCATCCTCTGAGATGGCACTGTCAGAGAAAAGGAGGGGAGGAGGAGGGAAACAGAGGAGATGAGGCACTGCCTTCTGTTCCTTACATCAACCTCATCTGCATGGGTGCTCTCTGGCTGAGTGACAGAGTGCAGGTGGGAAGTGGCATCCGTCTAGCCCCTGATTAAGACTGAGGCTGTGCCAGCAAGATGACAAGTGAGGCAGGGGCCCGGTAGGAAGGGGCGCTCTGGAGCCCGTCCCATCATGCCATCTGTTATCTCAAGAGGCATGTCAGGGAGCGTAGATGGAAGGAGAGTGGCAGGTTGGAAACGGGAACACAGACGAGCACTCCAAAGGACACAGAACACCAGCATCCAAGGGCCGCCTCCAAGATTGGGAATTCCCACCAGAGGCTTGTATTGTTTTTTGTTTTGTTTTTTTTTTCTTCTTTCTGCGTGTGGTTTGGAGTTCTTGTTTCATCTCGGCTTCAAACGAGGCTCAGAACTTTGCGCTTGGTTTCATCCATATTTGTTGCCCTTTCAATCAAAAAGTCTTGGTGTGGTTTGTTCCCCAGAATCAGAACCGGAACCAGAACCGAACGCGGAGAAGCAGCATTCAGTTTCTACGCGCCACAAATCTGGAAACAAACTTCCAGAAAACAGCAGAACAGCCGAAGCACTGAGTTCCTTTAAATCAAAGCTAAAACCCCCATCTGTTTAGCGTTGCCTTTGATTAGCAATAACCGGAGCATTGATCAACGTATTTGATGTGTGTTTGCTGGATGATTTTGATCATGGGATTTGACAAAATGTAATGTTTATCGCTTGTTTTATAATTGGTGACTGTGTGATGTTTTATTGATGTGTAACACATTGAAGTCCCTTGGTTTTGAAATGTGCTGTGCAAATATTCTTGACTTTTTCTAAATTAGACAATTACCACCCTCATTGGGTTGGGCTTCTTTGTCACAAATCATGGCCGGATGGCGCATTGGTTAGACGGAACGGTGGTTCATTCCAAACTAAGTGTGTTGAGGATAGCGGTGTACAATTTTAGACGTTTCTCTGCTTTAACAGTCCTGATTAAAATAATGGCTCTTTGGCAGGACTCTGCAAAACACGACTGCATGCCGAGGAGGGAACCAAGTCATTTGTTTTGACATCTAAACGTTGCAAGGCACCAGCCCTCAAAGACAGCAGTTCGGACCTCCTGGGCTAGAGTAACAGCGTTGCATTTCTGGTCTGGTCTCGTTAAAATATTTCATCCACAAGACGACAAATTATGTAGTTTGTGTTCCAGCCCCTTGCTTTGGCCTTAATTTATGATGCAAAGAACAAAATCCCAGATAGAAGCAGCTGAGCTAACATAATTCCTACGAAGCTTTGAGAAGTCTGGTAAAGCATGGTCTTGGATTTTATTATTTTCCAAGCCTGAATAATCAAATCAGGGTAAAAAATATGGAAACATGACTCCAAAAATTTTTCTTCGATTTGCCACGTCACCATTTTAAAGGCACATTTTGACCACGAGACCCAAATAATTCAGTTCTTTCACTTTTCACTTACTCATCTTGTTGTGAGCATTCACACTGTAAGACAGGACTGTTAGGTCAGCAGACAGTAAGCAAGTAATTTCTCCCACTGCAGTGTGTACAGGTTCTCAGTCAGCCACCAAGAGTGGGAGAGACACTTCCATTACCAATTTAAAGTTTTCAGCAACGAAACCATAACCAATGACGCAGCAAAACACTTGTTAACTTAGATAGACTCCATGGGAAGGTGTAAAGAGAATCCTCTCATCCATGTCAGGAGAGGAAAGAGGAGGAGTGACGGCTGCTGAGTGTTGGGATTAACTCTCAGTTCTACTGCGTCTTCTGATCATTTCACGGTGTTCACACTCTGGAACTGGGTTTTAATCTTTCCATTCACAGACATTTAATAAATAAAGGAGTGGGACAAGTCCAAAGGAGCATTAATCACACACACAGCAGCAGCGGCAGTAATACATCGTTTTAAGGATCTGTTAATAATCCACAAACCTGGCCATTGCCTTCCTACGCAATTCTCGTTTCCCTTCAGGACTCCATCTGGGACTTTTCCCATTCAGCTCAGTTTCTCAGGATGCGTTTCATCCTGGGCAAGCAGAAAGATGAGTCGTGAATGATGATGTTTTGTTTCTGCAGCCTGCCATGGTTGTACTTTGGCAGTGGAGGAAATGAACGAAGGCAGTCGGTCCGTCTTGGCCAAGGTTCCAAATATTGAACACGCCACTGATTCTTAAATTTGCCTCGCAAAGCCCACAGCTCTCATCAACAGCCATCTCATTCAGCTTGTTCAGTGTTTCTCTATGCAGTGTTGGGTGGTTGCTTGTATCGCACGTGATTTCAGGTAAGCTTCATGCCGTACCTTCCGTCACGATTGAGGTTTAGATTAGCTAAGTTACGGCCAAGCATCAGTGATTACGTAAAATTGGATCCAGTCGTTTAAAGCTTCAGAGTCCACGCTTCCAGCGAACAATCAAATCTCAATAGCCAAAGATCCAGACCGTCTGTACGAAAAAGGGTCCGATTTTTATCAAGCTAGTGATCCACGTTTGTGGTTGCTTTTATTTGGGTCTCAGAAAATAAACTTTTTAAAATAATACATTTAAATTTACCCTCATAAGACCAGTGGACATCAAGGGGGGTAAGTTTGGACCCCAGGAACCAGGTAACCTTAATTCGTGGAAAAGTGCCTCTTTTAGTGCCTTGGGTTTTGGCCAACACAAACAACATACATACAACACAGCTCAGAAACTGTGCTTTAAATGCTCTGCATACACCAATAACCCAGTCCAGTCTAAGTTAAGTCTTAAGGCTGAAAGGATGTTGTTTTAAGGCATTTGATCCGGAAGCTTTTCTTCGCAGCTTTCCAGGCATGTCCACCTGAAGCAAAAACCTGGGAAAAACCCAGAACTCACCAGAGGAAACTACATGAACACCGCCAGAAACTGGAAACTACTCCTGCTGACGGGGACGTCTGGGTTCAGATGAGCCAGCTACCAATATAAACCCGGCTTGCAGAGCAGGAAGACGGAATGCAAGAAACATCGGATTGTTTCTTCCTGTTTAAATTTAACAGAGTTTCCATGAATAATTTACCTTCTGCACCATTTGTTTGTATTTTCTCTTCCCTGCCCTGCCTCTTGCCAACGGTGACCTACATTTGAATGTTACATGCTACACAATTCATTGTCAGAAAACAAACAAAAAAAAAACAACCCAGCTGAACATCTGCAGTGTTTTAAAACATATTTACACCGCTAGTGTTTGTTCACTAGCGGTGTAAATATCAATCAAAGTTTGCTGGTCAGAACCAGCAAACTTTGATTGACTTTTTTGGGGTGCTATGTCATGTAGGAGACAAGCTAGTGTATTATTGTAAAGTGCAAGGAAATAATAGATGATTTTATTTTTTTCTTCTTTTTTTTCCTAAGAAACACCTTTTGTATGTAATTTACAGCAGAAAGTCTTTTAGGGAACCTTTGCACATTCTTCTTTTGCAAAATAGTTTGAACTCAGTTTAATTTCAGATATTTGTCTGGCCTTTGATTGGGCCATTCTACCATACAAGTCAATTCTTCTTCTTCTTCTTCTTCTTATTATTATTATTATTATTATTGGGATAAAGTAAATTTGAGACCTCTAGCAATTTGAAAAAGGTAACGATGACATAAAAAAAAAACTGCCTTATTTTCATTGAGTATTCAAAGGATACAACATTGATGAGAACATGAAGGCCTACCTTAAACAGTTTTCTGGCCATTTTTGTATTCTACTGCGAGCAAGGAATCAAAGGGGGGGAGTTACTACTCTCCTCCTGAATTTTCAGCTGACTAATTTGTCTGATCTTCATAAGGCTTTAGCCTCCAGTGGAGGCCGCCGTAACAAAAGGCTAAGGGAACATGTAGTTCTTTGGAAAATTCCCAGGTGATTAGTCTCTGGAACTGGCAGATCTTTAAACAGCGCCTGATGAGAGAGCCAGATACTCGAGGTGAAGAGCCAGATACCGGGGGTGACTGTTCAGCTCATATTTGGAGAGGGAACAGAAACACAACTCCGACTGAATGCTAATATTGTTCTTTGACAGTGCAAATAGGAAACCACTTTCAAATGTAATTGCCTTTATTGGCTGTTAGTCAGAGGAGCAGAAACTCGGTCCAAATAACTCTGATGCAATAATCTGGATCTGTCCGACATGTAATCCATGTTTTGCAAATCCGCTTTATAAAGAGGAAGAGCTCAAATATGCCAATGAACTTGGAATCAGCAAAAATAAGTCATCTGTGAGTCTTTACCTGAAACTGAGCTGCACTTCATTTCCCTGAAGACGAAACTTCACAAATTTTGATAAATTACCAGCAAGGGTTCCAACAGTGGTTCTTCAGTACAGTAGCTTACTCCACAGCTACATTTCCTTGTCTTAATTTGACAAAGTTCATGTCATGACTTGAACCCACTGGATCCATTCAGATGTTAAATAAGCTGAAAGACTTTCTATTTCTGCCGTGATGCTAAAACAGGGGAATCAATGAGTTCCCCTGCTGTTTGATTTAGCCAAAGACTGCAATGACGCTGGTGTGGGAACTTTTCACCAGCCTGATACTTTAAAGGCTCGAAGGTCAGTGATTGTATGGAAACTCTGTTGCACGTTCAGCACACACTCAAGCCGCCGTCAGAAAGTTAATAAAACTATCCAACCAACAAGCCCAGTGCTGGCAGCCTCGTCTTCCACCACCGTTCAATGAACTTTCTTCTTTGCTTTCGTTTCTCATTGCGCTAAGGTTCGTTATCGCCTCCTACCAGGCTGCAAAGTGAAACAGATGCAAATGAGCTTATGCTATAATCTGGTACAGCGCATCAAATTGTGACATGTTTGAGCTGTTCACTGTCTGTTCTAAAACTAGTTAATTACCTTAACATATAAAAAGAGTGGCCAAAATTAGGGCACTTGCACATTTTTTTTTTCTTGATTAACTAATCTTTGGAAATTGGCTTGTTGAAAATCGGGCTGTTACACATGCAGGACACTTCTAATAAATGCCTATTTCTACTGGGAGCAATATTGATGTGACCGAAGTAGTATGTAGCAACTTTTAATTTTGTAAAAATGTAAAAGAAAACAGTTTCCCATGCCACAATACCCAGCACAAATAAGAACGAACAAAGAGTCCTATAATAGATGACACCTTTTTGTACCTATAAAAGTAAAGGTAAAAAATTATAAAACAAAATAAATAAAAGCAGAAGCATGGAACAGCAAAGAGACGAAATGACAAAGTTATATCTGGAAGAAACAGAATTACTTACAAGTTAAATAATAATAATAATAAATTCTTTTTTTTTTAATCTGGATCCCCTTTCTACTGTCACCCTGGGCAACTGCCCAAATGGCACATATCAAAATCTACCACAGAGGATAATTAAATGAAAAAGAGCATTGACCGCCTCATCTGCCAGGGGTCATAATGTTATGCTTGATCAGGTGTGTACGCTCAGAACACAGAAAAGACTGATCATTTCATGAGTCCCATTCAAAACGATTCATGCGTACCAATTATGTCTTGTTTTGACACACTGCAGGTCTCTGTGTTACCGAACAGTTCTGGACTCTTTTATTCATGCACCGCCACAGACAGGAGGAGGAGAGAAGGTCAAGATTCAGCTAACTGGTCCAGTTTGGGCTCTCTGCTGGAGCTGCTCTGATTGCACGGCGGCGTCCTCATTAGCATTCAGACAGCGGCGCGCGCTCGCAAAGCTGCTGTCGGCCTACTTATCACAGCGAGGTGGTTAAAACGCAGGGCCATCTGTATCCGCCAGCCTGCATGAAATACTGTATCTTATCTCTGTGCGAAGATCTCGGCTCCTACCACCGTTTCCAGCTGTTCCAATAACAGGCGACCGCAGTAAACTGCCAGGGCCATTTTTCAAGCGGAAGGCTCCGTGTTATTTGCGACCCCGCCCGGCCGGGGTCTTACAGTCCGCCGGCATGCTTCGGCGGGCGCTCGAGCGGGAACAAGAACCCACAAGAAACTTTTGTCAAGATCCCGACTCGGGAGGCTTTGAATTTAAAATCTTTTTCCGTCGACCCGACGAGCGCGCTTAACGACCGGGAAGAATCAAAGCGAGCAGATAAAGATGCAGACGAGACGCGCCGTTCTCGCGCTTCCCTGGGACTTTAACTTGACAGGCAAGCGGGGAGAGCTTCGGTTATCGCAAATTATAGAAAGAGTTATCAGTTTGCATTACCGCGTGTTGTTGAGAGACGGGCCAGAGAAATAGAAAAAAAATAAAAAAATGAGAAAAGGAAACAGCAAAAAATAGAAAATATATCTGAAGGAAAAGGGAATAAAAACTTCATCCAGATAATGTGACTTCAAAATGGGAGCAGGGCGCCCACTCAGACAGTTTGCTCCTGGGTACTTAGATCTGATTTATTTATTTTGTTTGTAGAACAATCCAGCAGGGATTTATAAGGGGTGGGAACCCTGTGCCTGAACCCTTAGGCTTTATTTATGCGCTAAAGAAGCAGCGCTGCTAAATTTAAACCTCTAATTTTACACATCATTATCACCCTGCTACTTGGCTGGATGCGGTACTCCGAAATGTGCTTTCCTCGTGACTGGACTGTATTTTCCGAGCCCAGGAACAGAGAAACGTCGTGATCCTGAGACGCGCAAAGCCTGGCGGACCCTCTCTGCAGCAAAGCATGTGAAACAGTAAATTTCAGAAGTGATTTGTAACCGATTCACGGTTAGTGCTCACATCTCAGGGCTGCAGCAGAAGAGACAAGCTGGTTGGCAAGGTTAAGACTGTCAACAAGAAGAAACGGGGAGAGAGGGAAAGAGAGGGAAGGCATACTGCCTCCGAGATGACTGTGTACTGTGTGCGGGGAAGAGATGAAAGATGAGGTTCGGGGATGGCTGCTCATCTGCTGGATGCGCAGCCAGGAACACAGAGAAGAAATCAAAGAGTTCGAACTCAGCCACTGAAATAAAGGCTGGAACAAAGTGAGAAATGGACAAGGAGGGGAAAAAAACAAACAAACAAAAACGAAACAAAACCAAAGTCCTTCTATGGTTTTGAATTGTTAGTAGGAAGTTGAAATGTCTTAACAGTCCTGGACTCATTAAAGCAACAAACAAGAGTAGCTAAGAGTCAGCTAGGTTTTTTTTTGTTGTTGTTGTTTTTTCCAAGTGTTTGAACGTATACCGAGTTTAAATGTTTCCACTCAGAGAAATTAATACTAAAGAGATTCTAACAGGAGTACTGAAATGCTACTGGCAGAGCAGCAGGTTGTGCTGAAACAGTCATTCTCATTCGCAAAGTCAGACGTCAGTTTCCACCATATTCAGGAAAAAAAACGGCTTTGAAGTATCGTTCTGTGATGTCGTGGTGATACCTTATCTACAGTAGGTCTCTCTCTTTGCATCTCAATTTGTGTAAATCCAGATCAGTCGGACCCGGCTCCAAGAGGGGCCAAGACCAAAGTAGACATTTACTTTTGCAAAGCAAGTCGAATCTTAAAGAGAGACACAGCAGTTTATGGTGAAGGTAACGCACGAGCCTTTAAACCATCTGCACGATGTATAGCTGGATACGCATGATTTATTTATATTTCAGAATACAAATTGGATCATATACAATAATTTGAGATGAACTTGAGTTTACCACCAATAGCCTTCCTGTGTGAAGCAAGTTCTGAAACTACCAACCACAAAAGCAAGACAGTGAGATCCGCAACGATCTATGATAATCAATAATTACTCTTAAAACTTTGTAAATACTTTTACCTTAGTTTGAACAAGGTTTCTGCAGCTTTCACCAACTCAGTGTTAAGACGTTTTAAGAACATTATGTAATTTAAGACCTATATCTCTAAAGAAATGTAGGAACTTTGTCCAGTTGACTGGACATGATGTTTATTATGGCGATATCCATGATAAACATCAAAATTCCAACAAGCTAACGCTAGTGCTGGCAGTGAGTCACAGAATGCAACGAAGATGTCCGAGTGTAACTCAACCTTTGGTCTGACGGAAAAGTAAAAAAAAAATTACACAGAATACACGATTAAATAGTCTTGCCAAGACAAAGGTTAAAGCCTGTGATATTTAAGGTCAACTTACTTTTATAAAACAAATTTAAGACATTTCAAGGCCCTCACTTTGATCCATGTGGAGAATTATCCGTTCTCCATGCTAAATTCTTGATGCCTGAGGTTGAAGAAGAGTCAGTGAGTTGAATTCATGAATTCCATTTATTAATAATAGAATACAACTGGTTATTTTCTCATGCTACCTTTAGGAGCCACAAAAGAGCATCAAGGAAAAGTTTGTAATTCTATTTATTAGCCTCTATCTAAGCTACACCCTAAAGAGGGCCTTCCCTGGTGTCTCAAGTCCTTTAACTCTAGCTTTGAGGGTGTTTCCTAACATGTCATTTACTTTAGTTTTAGCTTTGCAACTAGCTAAAAGAGATGGAAGAAAAATTTATTTATGCTCAACATCCACATAATTAGGGTGAAGAAAAATCTGTGGTAAACCGATGGTGGCTTAAAAACTTCTTCCACTCGTTGCGGATCTCCTCCTTGATAATAGGAGCACCAACTTAACACTGGTCCACAATGGGAAAAATAATTTAAAAAAATCAAAAGAAGAAAAGCTTAATAGTAGTTCATTACCAAAACTAATTGAGGACCAAATTATTCTTTCAGAAAGCTTTGGGGTTTACACTTATTGGAACTGTTTTGTCATGTGCAATCTCCCTGAAGCAGTAGAAAAGAATTAAAGTAGGTGTCGAGATCAACCCCCCTTTTTTTTTAGCCCAGTGCAGAGACATAAAAGACCCAAGTTTCTGTTTGAATAAATTTGTGACCTGCCCGGCGTGCGCTGCCATCTTCCCTTTTGCTTTTTCTTGCCCCAGATGAATGGCTGGCTGATTTTAGCCGGCAAGCTAGACGTGCCAATCCGCTTAAGACAAAGGCAAGACACGGGCCATGAAACCACCTGGGCAGGAGACGCACACAGTGTGTGCTACACTCGGTGAGGATTCCTTAAGAAAGCCTCAAAACAGTGATGGAAACGAGGATTTATCGGGAATGAAACGCCGACAAAGAACGCTTTCTCTGCCGTTCCATTACTCCAACACCATCTCAGTCAATGTCTTTGCCAGTCCACGATAAGTAATTCCCTTTTCAACGCAGCCTCTCATGGACTGGCTGGGATATTTTTGCTAAGCCAGGAAGCTTGGGGGGTAAGGCAGCAGAATCGAGGCTGTGCAAGTCATACACTGCGTGGTTTTTATCCTTAAAAAAAAAAAAACAAAAAAAAAAAAACAAGAATAATCACACAAATGAATTCCTGGATTTCAGTAATGCAGGCTTTTGTTTTCTAGTTGTTACATAAAAACAATAATAAAACACAGTGGCTCTGGGATATAATGATGACCTGAATTTACAGAGATGTGTAGGCGTCCCTTAAACAGCCTGATGAAGCGGAAATCTGGCTCGGCCCCACTTGAAGCTTGTATTTGCTGCACTAACACAGTCAAAACTCTGAGCCGAGTAAAAAAACAAAAAAGGCTTAATGAAATATGTAGCTGTACAGATCGGTATTAATTGCGGTTAAATACTAAATATGCTGCAGAACGCAGGCACAGTGGTGCACTGTAAGTATAGCTCAAGCTCAAGCAGAGACTTCTTGTCCCATTGTGGAAGACGCATCACTTTGACACGTTAGTAACGGATGAGATAGCAGCCTGTTAGACACAGGAAGCATCGTCTGATGCTCATTTACAGTGGAAACCGGATGGTTATATACCATGCATAAAAGAGTTCCCTTTTTTCCTCACTATATAATGTTAAATCAAACTAAACTGTTTATGTTTTAGATCAGCTAGAGTTAGCAAAAGATGCTTTTATTAGGTGAACGCCAAAATAAGGGCTGATATATTTGTTAATTTTCCTCTAATTCAGAAGTTCTTTAGATGGACTTTGCATTTGATGGGATTTTTCTTGCATGCAGTCTCATTTATGCTCACCTGTTTAGCTCCGTCCACATATTTTATATCCGCCTGATATGAGATCACTGCGATGGCCGCTCTAAAATACTGACTTTGTTGTCCAGCTAGGTGAAACGCTCAGCCAATGACGAACTCATTTGAAGATCTGACTCCCTTCTGACGTTACTTTGATAACTGCACATCATGTTATTTCCTCATGGTGTGATTTATTTTAGGAAGTGCATCAGTCCCCACAACATGATACTGCCACCGCTGTACTTCACAGTTGTTTTGGCCTTTTCAGGTTTGCAAGCTTTCTTCCTCCCTTCAAATGTAACAGTGGTAATTAAACCTTTCAGACCTAAGTTTCAAATCTCCACCTGGATATTTTTGCTTCCTTAAATGTCCTGTGAGTAAATATATTTGCCCATTTATTCATAACAACTGGAACTTTCATTTTCTAGCAAGTTATTTTTGCATTTTACCGTCTATTAATAGAGTGTCCCTCATATTAATTTCACTTCCTGCTACGGCGGGGCTGGAAAGCGCAACGTCTCCCCTTTCAGAAACTGTTGGAATTTTTCAAAAACTGGCGGAATTACTGTACTGCAAATTTGGCCGTAAATCGTCGCCGATACGTTCGGGTCTGCAAGGGTTAAGGACTTTGTCCACCTGCAAATGTTAATCTCTTTCTGTTGCTTTTGGAACAGTTGTGGCTTCTTTCCCCTCCAAGTGACATCTAAGCTCATGTCAAAGTGTGTGTGAAGATGCTCTCAGAGCTTTAGCCAGCACGCAGATCGGGTTTTCTACTTCTGTTCTGCGATTGACATGCACTTTCCATTTCTGGAATAAAGAACCCGTCTTCTCCCCCGAACAGCATGACGGCTGGATATTCCCATAATATGCACTGTAAAGTTGCATATGATTGAGCAGATAAATGTGTCATCTTCAGGCATTTGGAACTTGCACCCACACACCCTTGCAGAACTTCGTGTACCTACCATTTTCCTCCTGGAGCGGAAAAAAAGTAAAGCACTGAAGGAAGTTTTCGCCGTGATTGATGTGCAAATTACAAAACAGTCTCATCGTCAAATGCATTTCCTCAAATATATCAGTGTCACTTTAAAATGAAAGCGAACTGAAACATCAGCAACCCCCCTCATACTGCATCTCCAGTCCCTCTATCCTCCAACCCTCCTGGGCCCGTTGCCACAAATCCATGTTTTACACTCTGATGATTAGGGTCAATAACTCTTAACGGCCATGCTAATACTGGATCGATGCTGGGTGGCATCCAGAGCCTCCAAGAGAGCCGGCGCTAATCGATAGCAGCAATCGAGCCAAGCCGACTGCAGAGCAGATAGGAATATTTGGGTGGGAAGCTCAGGATATCTTTAATGTGGCAATGAGTGATGTCAAAAGGTTCCTGGGAAATGGCCAGATTATGCTGCCAGAATCAAGAGGCAATCATAACGAGATGTGATCTAAGGCGAGCATTTCCTAACGCAGTTACCGAACAGCAGAGGCTAGCTCAAAACGAAGGGCGTCACCGTCTCTACGGCTGGAAGAGATAATGGAACATCACGCCTTAATATTTAGCCAAAGTGAAAAGAAATTCATCTCTCGAAGGGTTAAACTTACACCTCTTTCAATCCTCTCCATCTCCATTAAGGCAGAACGCCTTCCTTCGTTGGACCGACTCACTGAAGTGCGTCACTGCCCTGAAACATCATTTGTTTCTCCCCTTGTTCTCTCAGAAATCAACTGAAACACGGCTGTCATATTAACAGTCTGTAATAAAGGGGTGAACACCTTTCCAAAGGAATCATGAAGAGCTGAAAGCAGGACTGCATTAGGAAAAGTTGAAAATATTACTGTAACATTATTTCCACTATGTCATAGCACTTACTGCTACCAGAAGTTCATTGCAACTGTGATTTGATTTATAGTACAGCTCTATTTCAAAGTCATAAGCCGTTTACTGCAGACTATGTCGGGTGATCACTGGCAGCATAACTCATTTGCAAATGTACCTTGATGTTTTTTTTTTTTTTTAACCAGGGAATGTGTGGTGGCTCATTAATTAACATTTAGAGTTTTTCTTTTAAATTGCTACTTGCTGTAAAAAGGTTAGCTGTGCTGCAGTTTTATGTGACTTAAGAATAAAGATGTTTTGTTTTCTGGCTTCCTCAAAAAGTGTTCAACGTTTAGTCAGCGTCTCTACCTTTCAAAAAACAAATAATCTGATGCCATTTAATAACAACAATAAAAATCATTGCTGTAGCTGCGTGCCACCGCAATCCAGTAGCCCCTTTCCACCCGTCACATACTGTGCTCAGAGTTGGCTATAAATGTCAGTAGAGGATGTTCTTCAGAAAACAAGAAACCTAATGAATAATAGATATACAGCTATGTTGGCTCACAGAACAAAATGGGCGCAGAAAAGAAGTCCTGGATTCGAAACGTTTGAATCCCGAGTGTTTTGATCAAATGGAACAGGAAGTGCATAGAGTCTGGTCCAAACCGCGGCAGAAGATTGAGAACACACGCTGTGGAAAAAAACAGGAAGGGATGCCTCATCAAGTCAGTGCCTGGAGTTTTTATTCCTTTACTCTGAGCACCACCTGGGTCCCGTGGACACAACAGAGACTGTTTTAAAGACGAAACACGTCATGAAATAATTTAGGTTTTTTTTTTTTTAGATCACCTTCAGTCCTCTGAAGGTACGTTGTTTACATCTTAAGTGCCAAATCTGACGTGCAATTGAAATACTGAAAGCGCTTAAATAACATGACATGAGCAAAAAGAATAAAATCAAAACAGAAATCCAGTTGGAAAAGCAGCATATTCAAAACATGATTTTTGAGTTTTATAGAGGAAATTTAGTTTCTCTATAAAGAGATAATAAAAGAAACAAAGAGAACAAAAAAAAAAAAAGGTCACCCGAAACACATCCTCACCGAATTACATCCCATTTGCGTCAACATTGTTAAGAATTTTGAAAATGTGCCAGGCACCATGAGAATTAAATAAAAATAAAAACGAAAAAAAAAAAGAAAAGTTTTTTATTCAACATTGCACCCATTGTCTGCGTGACTAATGAGAGAACTGCAATCTGACACAAAATATGTTCAAATTGCATCCATCTGTCTTATTGCACATCGCTAATAGCAATAGCAGGGCAAAGCTAGTAGCAGGAAAAAAAACAACAAAGGGGATTAACGCTTCACAAATGTTTCTGCAAGTGTTTTCATGCACACGCACACTTCAGAGCCTCCGATGTCTCCAGTTTTGCACATACGCACACGCACACCGCTGCATCATCTGTGTATAAATAGATCTTTGTGCCTAAATTGAAAGCACTTTTGCCCTGAAGTTCCACTGTGCCATATTTCAGCCGCCGCTGCCCCGGGAGAGCCGCGCAGCAGCACATCTGTTCTGCCGCTACTACATCTTGGTGTTTATGAGACAAAAAAAAAAGTCTGACAGCGACTGCAGCCAGGTGGAAGAATAAGTGCCTCGCCAATAAGCGCTCAGACACACAAGCACGCATGCACGCGCACACTCTCCAAAGTAGTCGCTTTAATGCTTGCTGCTGTGCGGCAATACAAAGCCGCAGAGACAGATGTGATAATGTGACAGCGAAAGGTGGGAAAATATGCATCTGCGCTTGTGTTAGAAATCAGGAGCGCATACAGATGTAAACAGAGTCAGCAGAGCGAGGAGCTGATCGGTGGATTTTAAATAAATAAATAAATAAAAGAAGAGGAAAGGAAAGAAAGTACGAAGGAGGATGCAGGTGGGAGGGGGAGGGGGGCTTTGGGAGCGACGCGGCCAGATGTACTACTGAATTCTTCTCCTGCTGGTTCTGATCATTACTTTCATTCCTATAGGCGCAGACAAACAGGTCTGAGGCTGACTCTTCTTCTCTGGCGGGAGTTCAAAAGACTTGTCCAATCACATCAGAAAACACACGTACACACACACACATACACGCAGACACACATGCACCAAACAAAGTTTTACCGTATCTCCACAAGATATTAAATCTTCAAACATGTCTTGTATTCACTCTCAGAGAGCTGCAGTTCACACACGTCTGTGTGCTTCTGATGCTAAAGAGGGCTGTTCAAGGAAGCATATTTTCACTTCCTTCCCCAGACTTGTCGTCCCACTTTATTCATACCCTGACACACTTTACGCAGTGCTGTGGAAAAGTCTTTCCCCTCCTTCACACTTTTCTTCAGTTTTTTTTTTTCTTAATGTCACTAATGCAGATTTTTATTTTTATTTTTTAAGTGTTCGGTTTCACTAGTCGCAAATTCTGGCGCACGCTGCCAGAGCCGGTGAAGTCGTGATGGCACCTTTTAACTGAGCCTGTCTGACAACGTGAAGCAGGCTCAAAGATCTTAAAAGAAAAGCCTCCACCAAAAGCAGAGTCACCGACACAAAAGAGCCAAGATCTAAAGCACCGGAGATCTCACTTGCTTTCAGCTTTCATGGTTCAACAGTAAAAAAACAAAAAAACAACAAATACAAAAACAGAAAAAAAAAAAACAGGCTATCAAGGGCGACATTTGCGACCCTGGGAGGATTACAGGGTCAAAACCTCCAAAGAATAGACCAGTCTCACGTTTGACAAAAAGCATCTTCATGATCCCCAAGCCTTTTGGACTGACGAAACAAAATATACGTTCTTTGGAAGGCGTGTGTCCAGATAGATTTTGTGTAAAACTAACATCATATCCAAAAAAAAAAAAAGTGTGATGCTCTACAACTGCTGTGCCGCTTCAGGAGCCGAATAACTTGCCAGAACCATGAATCCTGTTCTCTGGAAGAATAAAATACAATCCAGAAGAACAACGTCTGGCGATCAGTGGTGAGGTGAAGCGCATTTGGACAATTTACTCAACGAAGCACGTTAGGCTCAGACCTTCTCTTCATTCTTCAAAGTGGAAGTGGAAGAAAAAAGTTCCAGTAAAACATGGAAGGATATCATATAGATATACTGAGTTAATGATCAATAGTCTTATTGGTAGAGAAATGACAAAGAACAAAGGTGGTTATACATCGAATTCGTTTGAGCCAAAGTCAAAGTGTGATGGAGCCACAACTATTAACTTCAAGTCTTAAAAAGGACATAAAAAAATATAACATTGACAAATAAATATATAAAATAAAAGCTCCTTAAAAACAAAGTCAAAGGACTTGGGACTTCAGTAACTTTATTACTGTTATAGCATCCTTATGCAAGATATATTTCTTCTCCATACAAGGCCTGGCCTCAACTAACATGGCAATTTAGCAATATTACCTTATTATATATATATATATATATATATACATATATAAAATTCCAGGTACACCAAAGGAGGGAAACTTAAAAGTAAGTGGTTGGCTTACGTACCTGTGCATAACGTCCTACTTAAAGTACGCAGTAGGCCAGAATGTCTTCACAGTGATGTAAGGAAGCGTATCGTCAGTTATGATAAATGCGTGATGACCGTTGTTGCTGACCAGTGTGGAATGATGATACGTTTTGATTTCTTTTTTTTTATTGATTAGTAGAGGACCACAAATATCCAACAACTGTAAAGCCAAACCGACCTGGGGGCACAGAACCAAATCTGTTTTATTGATTTAATTTTGATAAAAGTAAATGTTTTCAAATGAAGAGTGACCCAATTTCTGTTATCGTGGCTGAGAATACACTTTTCATATTTAAAAACTACATTTTGAAGCTGGATGCCTCTACAGTGATGTACAGATACATTTTCCACAACAAAACAAAACAAACAAAAAAAAAAACAAAGCAAAACAAAAAACAAAAGTATTTTGCTTCAATAAAATATTGCATATTTAGATTACGGCAAAGAAAAAAAAAAAGATTGTTTTCTGCATCTTGTCAAACTTTTTTTTGTGTGTGTCCCATTGGCATTTTCAACTTGATGGTTTTGGTCAGTATGGCAAAAAAGTTTGGACACGTTTCAGTGGAGCAAAATTAAGCAAAAACAGAAGAAATCTGTACAGAAGCAAACACTTTCTCCCGACGGTGTTTATGTGTCGGTACACGTGCAAAAGCTCTTCAGATGACGCTCTTTTTCCTTCCAGCTCACCGTGTCTTCAACCAAACATGGACACATACGCAGAAACATACGCCGAGCCTCGCGTACAGCAGATGGGCTCTTCAGGGCGTCGCGCGTGAGACGCCTGAAGTGAGACGAGGAGATCTCGTGCTGCGAGCTGTTCGATGATCGGCTAAACGCACGTGGACTTTTTTTCGATCAGGAAGAAGCACGCCGACGTCCGACTTCAAAGGCTTCAGCAAAATCTGGATCCAAACTGGTCGGATTGGTTCCCTGTATTTAGCTTTCGCTAGTAAAACGTTAACTTTGGAAATGATTTGGAATCTGGGATCAAAGTTGGAAACCTATAAAAGGTTAAACATGACCTTCCATCCGTGTTTACCTTTTTTTCTTCATTAAGTTAGTGAGGCTGCCGTAACTGGTACTTTATGACTTATGTTTAGATTTTAGTGCAAAAACTTTGAAAGAAATAATTTTCTTTAATGGAAAAATTAAAGAAAAGCTTAAACAGGGATTTACAGTACAAGACTTGATACCAAGAGCTCATATCAATAGATCATAACTACAGCAAACTGACTAGAGGAAGTCGGACAGATATCCAGAATGACTAGATAGCACTTTCACAGACTTTGCTTTGAACACAAAAAATTACAAAATCAATTAAGTCCAAGTACAATTCAAACACCCTCCTTCTGAAGAGGCATTAGGGTTATAAAAGGTTTTGTAATGCATTTTAAGCCAGCCTACAGTGTAGGCTGGCTTAAAATGATTTTGTTACAATTAAAAAATGTAATTCACTATATTTTTAGTTTTACTCCAACATAATGGGCCCAACAGCAAAAATATATATAAGAGTTGGACATTCTTAAAAATCTATAAAACAAAACACAGTGACAGAGACGGTATTCACACTGAGCATTCCCCTCGGCGCCTGATTCAAGCTGCTGGATAAGATCTTTCTTAAATGTCGCAGCCTTATTCTTTGTAGCCTGCTGAATAATGAGCTGGATAGACAGAACAATTTGTTCTTCATTGATCTGGAAAAAAATGATTTTACAAAACAGAGGAGGACATCCGCTTTTTAATGTGGGATCAATTTTGAATGGAGTCCCTGTTGAAAGCTTAAGAGGTTTTTGGTTCTTTTGGACATACTCAGGAGCTCTGGAAGCAGGTTTCTATTAAATTTCAAACAGATAATGAGTCTCATGGGTGGAGTCGTGCTCAGTACACTTTGACAGACCGCACTGATAGAATATCTAATTTCCTACACTTGACTGGAGCGCGGTAAAAATTGATTTTACTTTAATTCTGGAGTAGAGCTCATCATTTTGTGCTTTCAGAAACACTGAATTTATAATTAAACCAGAACTGGATGTTTGTATTAAAACCCCCACTTCACTGAATGAGGACAATATTTTCATTTTGATTCAAACCACTTTGCACTCGGACCAAGATGCAAAACTAATTGAAAAAGTTTTTTTGTTTGTTTTTAGACATTTTGACTTTTAAACAGCTTTGCTTTCAGTGACCTCTTGACAAGAATACAGATTATTGGAAGTGCTTGATGCTACACCCACACGAATAGTTATAAATTAGATGAAAAACAATCAAAAATCACAGTTGGATTATCCTACAATTGGTTATCTGTACTGCATTGGAATAAAATTGTTTTTCTTTTTTTTTCGTTTTTGCTGCTTTTGAAGAACACAAGAAATGCAGTGAGCTTGGAGAAAGATGTCACACTGAACGCAGCATAACAATAACATGAAAAAAACAATAGCAACACTACATACTCCCACTAATTGTCGGCCCTTAGATAACAGAATAGATTAAAAGCAGCAAGCACACATGCACTATAATAACAATATGTAAGATACAGGTATGTCTTTGCTTTGGACTTTCTCCACATGAATCTTCCAGAACCTGTCTGGGGGTGCGTTCACACTGCAGCCTGAAGTGACTCAATTCCGATTTTTTTGCCGGGCCGTTCACACTGCCAGTAAATGCGACCTGTATGCGTTCTGCATACAGGTCGGGACACTTTCAGCCAAACGACCTGAAAGTGTCCCGCATGCGCAGTAGAGGGCGCAATAGCGTCAGCATTCTAAGTGTTCTGCCAACCACCATAAAGAAGAAGAAGTGCTCAGTGTTTGCGGAAGTAAACATGGAGGCTAACGGTGGAGCTTAGCTTACATATTTGAAGTTGTTGTCCGGCCGGAGCAGCATATTAACAACTTAATCCTCATATAATCCGTCATGGTTGTTGTGTTTCTTCCCACTTGCACCTATCAGGACGCAGAATAGTGAGATTTGTTGAGAAACAGTGACGTTCAGTTCGGATGAATGCGACCTGGATGTTAGGTCGCATTTGAATCGGATACATATCGGATATGGGTCACATTCGAAAAAGAATCCGACCTGTGCTGTTCACACTGCCATGAAAAGATCGGATACAGGTCGCATTACGTCAAAAAAATCGGAATTGGGTCACTTCAGGCTGCAGTGTGAACACACCCATAGTTTGCTAGCAGGCTAACAGCTTGCTAGCAAACATCTGTAAAAATGTTAAAGAGGTAGTTTAGTCGTGAGGCTTGTAATGAACGTCTAACTTAAAAGCAAATACAGCGTTGATATGTTACGCTAACATCTCAGGTTAATGAACCCTACTGCTTGGAATCAATGTAAGTTGAGACAATACAAAAACTTCATTCAGATGCTACCTGGTGTTCAGTCAATCTACGCCTCTTTGTTTAGAGCTACAATGATTTGTTTGGCAAAGCAGAATAGTTTCCTCAGAGGCAAGACAAACACATTTTTTTTCCCCCTTTCGAAGGCACTGCACCTCGGAGCGTCGGAGCAAAGCTTCTGGATAAAACTGCCCTCAGGTGAAGTCCATTAGTCTTTTCCTGTATTGGCCCACTTCTGCAATATCCATTAATTGACGAGACGCGCCACAACCTTTCGGTGTGTGTTGTCATTAGGTTTAGAACTGCTTGTAGTCCGAGGAATTTAGCCGTCCTCACTGTGACGTGATTCTGTTTGTAAGCCTAACAATGAGTTAGACCCATCTATTTAGGTTTAAAATATGCCTTTGAGAAAAAAAAAGAAAAAGAAAGCCAAGGGGTATGAATCAAATCACACGCAAACACTTGCAGCTCATCGAGATAAGATGATGGACTAATGACTTGATTCCCTTGGCACTATATTTGAAAGTTTTCCTTCTACCTCAGCTAAAAGTAGGCGTCTAATCTTATGTTTGGGCCCTATATGGGGTAATCTTTTGCTAAACGTCCATGGACGATTTTGATGTTGGTTTTTTTTCAATTTACTTGAATAAGAATGTCTAAACCTAGACACTCAGTCTGTTGATCGAGCGTCTGGGTGAAGAACCAACCAAAGTAGGAACACCACAAGATCTTTATTAGAACATTTTAACATTTGAGAGAACGCTGCTTTAAGATTCCACTATTTTTTAATTAGCTGAAAGTTTGCCAAAAACTGGGTAAAATATTAGATATGGATAGTTTTGCAAGGTATATATTTTACTCTCAATAAATTGGAATGGGCCGTACAATGTGGTTTGTTTAATTAATAAGAGATTAATAACAGATTAATAGTACCATTTTAAAATCAAATTTAAATAGGTATTAAAACTTATTGATGTCAAATCATTAAGAAAAACAAAGGCTTGAAAATAAATCTATGTGTAATTAACCTCTGTGAATTAAGTTACTGATATAAACCTTCCAGCCATATTGTCATTTATGCAGACGACGCCGTTTGTCTGACATTTGATATCAAACATCATAAATTATCTTTGATGCAATTTAGACTCGCAAATTTGAATTCTTTTTCAACATGCACGTTTCCTTTTTCTTGTAATCAAAGTCTCAGTGTATGCCACATTAAACGTTCGTACCGAGGCTGAATTTCGCTCTTCGTTTCTGTTCTTTTTTTGCCTTGGTGAGGTTGGTCTCCATAGTGGCCCACCATAGATTAGTCTCGTAGCAGGGATTATGGAGTGGGCTGTGAAGATGATTAAAGACTCCTCCAATATTCTGCCTTCGGGGGACAAATGGTGGGAAAGCAAGCCAGTGAGAACGCGGAAGATGGATGGAACACAAAGACGGAGAATGTTTCAGCGCCACTTGCAGCATGTTTTCATTGTCAAATGCCGCACTGGCCCCGTGTGAGCGAATAAGAAAAAAAAAAGAAAAAAAAATCACTCCATACATGTCCTAATTCAAAGTTATATTTTATGAATTTTCGAAGCTGCTAGCAGGCCTTTATCTCAGCAGTGCAGGTATGGGGGTTAGATCTGCACTTTAACTTCCACTGTTTCTGTTCTTTCTTCTGGATTAAAGATTGATTTACTACAGAACACATCTTTTCTGTGGCGTCTAATATTTATGATTTATGATTGTAACTCAGTGTTTGTAATTTGTGTGGGAGAGAAGAGAAGCAACGTTGAAGAGCCTTCCAAAATCATAGATTAAATATTCTGAAGAAAATCTGGAGTCCACATTTTACAGAAATTGAAAATAAAATTAAAACAATATTTTAGCTTCCTCTCTGGTGTTATAGGTTGTATTTTATACACGCTAATGTATGGGACAGTCCGCTGTCTATTCACTGAGGTGACGGACAGATTCCCCCACCTGACTGGAGCTGTAAAAATCTCTATTTCGCCTTCAAGAGTCAACTAGTTCAGTTCCATTGTTGCCACCCTGTTGCATCAGAAATGCAGGAATTTCACACTTATGTTAGACTGATAAACTCAGTAATTCATTAGGTTTAAATCCTCAAGAATCTGTTTTTCATCATTTACAAAGAAATACATTTCAAGTTCATTTGGTCAGACCATGTGACAGAATTTTACTTTGCTTCAGGGATTTCTAAAGTTCAAGTTAAAATAAGGTGAGATTTACTATTGTGCTTTAACTTGCAGTTTAAGTTTTTTTTTTTTTTTTTAGACCAACAGTGCTTTTAAGAAGCCTTTGCTGAGACCTTGCAGTTACATAATAGTTTCCGCTGCACAATGCACGACTCAATAACATTACAGCTACTGAATAGTGAGCTTTAGCTATGATTGTCACTTCTGTAGATGTTTTCTCTCTCTTCCCCACCGGTTCATCCGAAGCTTTTTAAATTATGCAATTCCCCAGGCATTTTTACAGATTTGCCTTTAGAAAGAGTCTCAGCTGAAAGGCAGGGTGGGGGAGAAGGGGACACCAAGGTCACCAGTCCATCAGGCTACCAACAGAGAGATACATGACACTCGGTTTTACTCACACTTCTGTAGTTAATTTAGAGTTGCCATTCAACCCAGCCTGTATGGATTTGGACAGTGAGAGTGGGAAAAAAAAAATACCTCATGTCTAAGGTCTCCATGTGTTTGGCTCTCCTTATTTGTTGGAGTGTGAGTTTTGTGTTTTTGTTCATCAATTCATTTTCTTTGCATGCTTAAAAGTGGAAATGAAAGGTAGATATTGTAAAGTAGCTGATGTTATGAACTGCCACAAAGAGCACAAAAAAAAAGTACAATCCATACGTTTCAAAAATGGAATGAAGCATTACTTGTGTTGGTTACACGTACAATAGCATGACAATCAGTTTAAACTTGCTTTTATTAAAAACATCAGTCCTCTACTGGTAATGTGGTTAAATAATTTTTATTTTTTTAAATCACAGTTTTCATTTTTCCTTTTCTGGGCTATAAATACCAACTTTAGCAGGTGGTATTTTATTTTATTTTATTTTTTTTTGTACCATGTACATATAACGCGAGTTGCTCTGGGACGACTGGTTGCAAAGCCAGCAGTGCGGCTCGTCACAGTCTCGCTTTTTCTTCTCCTGTGCGAAAGTTACCACCTGCCTTAATTTGTATTTACTCCATTCAGGGCCGTGAAGCTCAAACTACTTTGGGCTTTCAGGTTGCTGGTTAACTGAAAATGCTTTACATTTTCCCTCCCAGTGTTTTCTTTAGGATTACCTAACATTAAAGAAACTCCAGTTTCAGCTTGATCGTTTTAGTTAATACATAAAGCGCTTTACTCATTGCTCTTTCAGCGTAGATCATGCCTCAGGTATCACCGGTAATATGACCTGTAGTCGTTACATCTTAAAAATCTGGATGAAAAAGAAGTAACTATGATTCAAATGCATGTTCTTGAGTCATAATGTGATTTTGTGAGACAATGTAAGAGATGTAACGCGTCTATGTACGAGCTTTCATTTGAGACCCGTTTCTGCTCCTCCAATCCTTCTTATTGTCGTCTTTTTTTTTTTTTTTTTTGGCGCTCTCCAGTTTAGTCTATATTTCTTGCCATCAAAAATTACGACTTAAAATACTGCAGACGAAAGTGAATATGCCATTCCCTGCCTCCTCTGTAGCGTTAATCCCATCTGAATGGGACTCAAGTCAGCAGTGTAGAAAATAAGGCAGAGCGTTTCGGAGCGTAAGCAGAGGCTCGGCGGGTGGTCCAGCTCACACCTTGGCCGACACGTTGCAGAAATAGCTCCCTCCGAGATGGTGTGACCAGATGGAAAACACAAGCAAACATAATTTAGTGACCACAATCAGGTCCCATTTTCCCTTCCCAATCTGCTTCCATTATGGAGTATTGTTATTCTTTTTTTTTTTTTTTCATGAACGTAAACACATCCTGCTTGTGCCAGCAGCATTTTTCTGTGCCTTGGGAAGCTGATGGAAAACCCTGAACCTTGGCCCAGCACAGTGCACCTCGCCGCCACAGGGAAAACCTTGAAGAAAAACCCTAACATAAGCATTAAAATCAAATTGACTCGCATTGTTGTTGCCTCACCGCAGCAAAGCAGATGGCCTTTCTTTTAATGTCTGGCTGATTTTAGTTGCATTAAGGATCTGAGAGGCATCTATTTTTGTCGATATGTGGGTGAAGTTATTCTAGGACACAGCTACCACAGTTCAGTCTCACAGAAAAGGATCTAATAGGGTTTTTTTATTTTTTTCAAATAAACATTTTCTAGGGCCGTTTTTAAACTAGTTTCATAAAATAACGGACAATTATACCATTTATCTCATTAGAACTGCAAATAGATGCCTTAATTGCAGAACTTTAACTTATTAACGCCATTTTGCAATTCCAATTTAGATACGAACCAGCAGTATAGGAAAACCTGAGTTGAATAAACCATTTATAGCAGGTTTTTGCCAACACCACCTGGTGATACTAAGAGATCGAAACGCTTTAACCACTGATCACATCTTCTTGTCAGTGTCTTCTGTCATTTTAAAAGTATACTTTTTAACATTTGAACAGCTATTGCACTGTTTTGAAAAAAAAAAATTAAAGGCAAAGACGCGACACGGAAATTCCCAAACCCTCGTCTTAGATCACCGAGGAGCGACGGTATCGCTCTGCCCAGAGGCAAATACGGCAGAATTGCGGCTTCTCGCAACGAACGTAGCGAACAGACGAACACCAGCTGGGTTCACACGAGGACAGAAAAAGGTGCGATGAAAGGAATCCTAATGATGCTGTTGGAACACCTGCGGGGAGGCAGTGGTACATGTAGAAACCACAACAAAGGAAATTTAACTCATCTGCTTGCTAAGCTGCTAACACATGCCAGGGAAACGCCGCGGGAACATGGACTGGTACGTTTATTTGCTGTGGTTTTTGGTTATCGTGTGACGATGGGTAACCGTTTTGTGGGTGCAGAGGTGAAAGGTCGTCGCTCTGTCCTTCTCTCCTCTCATGCCATCTTCCTCACAAAAGTAAGTGCTGCTTTTTTTCTCTCGGCGGGGAGCAGGAGCACATGAGCTTTCAGTGTTCACATGAAGCATATGTCCAAATTAGAGGACAGTTCAGTGTTACCGTCTTTGCTAACTATTTCTTAACCCCCTCAGTTTAAAGAAGATAATTGTCTCCTCAGATCAATAGCCCTGAAATGGCTAACTGCCTTGTTAACTGTAGCTTTAATCTGAATGGGCCATTAAGACGTTGGGTAGGTTTTACATCGGTTTGATAGATGTGAATGTGCTGGTCACACACACACACAAACCCACACGCACACACCCACACACTGATGATGTCTAGAGGTTTCTCCCCTGTGCTTCACTTTGCCAAAATCCCAAGTGTCTAATTCCAAGTTTTAGACTTGAATTTGCTGGTAAACCTTTGGAAAACAGCAGATGTGATTTAATTAAGACTCATTTTAATTAAAAAATTGTCACACAAAGTCTAATGAGATTCTTTCCATTAAAGTATCGGATTTTTCACCAATTCCAATTATGTTGATGTAGTGAAGGGTGAAGTATTTCAAATTATGTAATCTTTTTTTTTTCTCACAAAGTTTAAAATATATGCTGTCAATAAGTAAAACTAAGCAATAACTTGTTTTAGGTGGGGTTTTTTTCGCCTTTGTCTAATTGTTACAGGAAATTGGTTGTTTTTTAAGTCAGTTTCTGTTTTCACCTCATATTCTTGTCTTCTCTCTGAGATTTTTTCACTGTTTCTTTAAAAGAAAAAAAATAAAAGAACGAAAGTTTCTAGAAATATGTCCTAGAACTGACGCTCTTGATGGTCTGGGGGTTGTGCAGTCTCTATATTCTTTTCTGAATTGAAGAAACAAACAGCTCGTTTCTTCCTAAGTACATCTGGACTACCGTTTCATTTTCCGACAGCAGAGATCTCCACGACTGTTTCGTGAAAACATATTTGCCCAAATAAATACTTATTTTGTATATGCTTTTTTTTTTATGAGACTTTCAATATGAAATTGTGAAATGCTGTGATCTATTTAATTAGTAATTCCACTTTCAAACACATAAGCTTGGTTCGGATGCGGTTTTTTTTTTTTCTTTTAACAGATAAAGTTATCTCTTAAAAATTGGATTCTGTTTTTACACAGTCTCTTTTTATCCGTGATGTTACAGTTTGATTGATGATCTGCATTATTTAAGTGCTACGCAAAATAGAAACACGTGAAATCTGCAAGGATCCAGATAACCTCTCCGTGGCAGCTTGCGTGCCGTCTCTGGGAATCCATGGATTTTCTCTGGGTACTTAGCTTTTATCGACAGTCCTAAAATATTCATACGATTCATGTTTGAGGGATGGTTCTCTAGATACAAGTTGGCAAGAGAAAAATTTTAAAAGCATTTATTCTGTCGTTCTTTTAATGCTCCCTGTATCCTTCTATTCTCGTCTTCTGCCTTAAATACATGAAGTTATCCAATGATGACGGAAGAAAAAGTTGGGATTTTTATTTTTTTTTAGCTGGCTTCTATCAAAACTTTAACATAGACAAGAAGCTCAGCAGCTGAAACAAAAATTCATATCATAAGCTACAGAGTCAGCTAATTTGGGTTAATTAGGTAGTTTGATAGCAGGTCAGCTAACTGGTGCTGGCATAAGGTTTATGCCACTGGCTGGCAGGTTTACAGTGACAGAAGCTTAATCCTGTTGGCAGGAAGGTAAAAATAAAATAAAATAAAAAAAAAAAGTACTGTTTTCTCTTCAGACAGTAATAAACAGGCTCACATCACTATATGGTCGGATCAGTTTTAATGGACTCAGAAACAGACTAAAAGGTGTTGTGGTATTGAAGGAGTTCCTACTAAACCACCTCTTCTTATTTATTTATTTTTTACCGTTTAATTAAACTTCACCTGTCCTCCTTAAATACATGTAGGTCGCTCTCCTTTTTGTCTTGATGTCATGATTCACCGAGGGATAAACTACTTTAGAACTCCTGAAGTCAGTAGAAGTCAGTCAGTGGCAAATCTTTTCATTTGTTTGGTGCAATGTCAGTGTTGCTGCTGCTGTGTGTCAGGAATCGAAGCTCTCAACTTACCCGTATTGATACTTTCTGTCCTCAACTATTGCTGTGAGATACAGATGGAAAGACCGAGGCCAGACATTAGAGACGAAATGAGGATCTCCATCATTTGGGTGGAGCCAAGAGTTGAGTCCCTGATAGTTGAGGTCAGCAATACCTCCTGGTTGGACTTCAGGACAAACCCAGAACCTTCTGAGTGAAAACTGAAAAACACTATCCTACTTTTGTTTTTCACATTCAACAACATATTCACCAAAGAATCAAGATTTTTTTTTGTCCTTTCTTTGACAACTTTTTATCCATCTTGACCAGTGTAAATGGAAAAAAATTCCCCAATCTACAGAGGCCATGGAGATTGACCCTCACTTAGCCATCACAACTTCTGACCTGTGGAAGTTGTTTTGTTTGGCTTTTTTTTTTTGCTTTTGACATCCGAGTTTAAAAGGACGGAGCAAACTACCAGGTAACCTTACAACCTGATGTTACAAACCCGTTCTTTCCCCCCCATTCACCAGGTACTATACTAAATGACCTGGTCAAAGATAAACACCAAATATGTTACACAGGCTGAAAGAACTGCAGACTCAAAATATAATACAGGTCTATACTTTATTCAGTCACAAACACTGTGTGACATTTGGCACAAATATTCCAACTGAGGTCTTGTGGATGCAGAGTCAAATAAGAAATGTCAAGTATGAATCAACCCACATCGCTCAAATAGTGAAAAAAAAGCACATTTCTGATCAGAGCAACCAGCAGCCCGTCAGTTGCTTCATCATTCCCAGGAAGTGGCACCAAACAACACACGGGAAGCGACACGAAGGGAGACCATATGGGTCTTGCGATGATGCAGCGTGACATAACTTGTGACACCCGCCGCTTCCAGGCTGACACCTCATTGAGCCTTTTCCTCCTTTACACAGCGTTCCTTACAGGAGAGGTAACGCCGTCTCGGCGGGCAGAAGGGCCGTAACTCTGTGGGTGTGTGGAAAACAGAGCAAACTGCTCACACGTTACGGCAGCCGAGTATTACTCCGGTAACACCGCTTTTACTGGACAGTTTACTCACCTATTACACTACGCTGGGCTCATGTCTAGTACATGTTGAAGTAAAAACAAACAACAAAAAAGGACGACTAGAGGCTTCGTTACTTGTGGTGTTAAAGTTGAGGGTGAAAGAATAGACGTGCCAAATGAATTTAGATGAAGGGGGTGTCGTTAAACATTAATGCCAGCAAATTACAGATCTGACAACGTAGCCAGTCCTGTCTCATCCATGTTTGATTTTTAACAAATCCTGACAAGCCAGGATCGGGTCTTATTCACTCTGCCTGAAATCCATCCGTTTTCTAACACCCTTGTCCCTAGTGGGGTCAGGAGGGGTGCTGGTAGCCATCTCCAGCAAACGTTTTGGGCGAACAGAAAAACAACCATGCACGCACACCTAAGGAACCAATTAACCTGATGTCATGTTTTTGGACTGTGGGAGGAAGCCGGAGTACCCAGAGAGAACCCACGCATGCACAGGGAGAACATGCAAACTCCATGCAGAAAGACCCAGGAACAGGAATCGAACCCTTCTTGCTACAAGGCAACAATGCTACCAACTGTGTCACTGTGCAGTCTGCCTGAAATCCACACTCTGTTCAGTTTTACTTTTACGTAAAACCATTCAGCTGTGTATGAAATCGCCACTGCTGAGACAGAGCGTAAAACACAGTAGCATGAAACAGATAAAGGAAATGAATAAAGAATCTGTGAAATACTGCAGTGGTCCCCACAGGGGAAAGGGACCACAAGTAGCTGAAATCTGGGAGTACTTGTGACGTCCAGGACAGAACAAAAAACGCTTACAGCTGCCTATTTTAATAGCTAAAAGTTTAAATATATCTCAACACACAGTGGAGTGAAGCCATCTTTGCACTAACGTAAAAAAAAAAAAAAAACCTTGCAAACACCAGACAACAGTGTATCAAGTGGCATCGTGACTTGATATTTCAGTTTCCCAAGTTACATTTTATTTAAAATATCTTAGATATGCTCTACAAAAAATAAAAAAATACATCGTTTTAAATCATTATAAGTCACATTCTGCAGAAAAATGCAAAAACGTAACACAGAACTGCCAATGGGCAGCGCTCCCCTGTACATGTTGGATTTAGAGAGATGTTATTAGAAGCAAAAATCCTGAGGAAATGCATGGTATCTTTTTTAGTGTCGCTTAATTCAAAATAAGGTTTATTTTGTTAAAAACAAAAGTCTTTAAATTTGTTATGTCTTAATGTCATGTAGGCGGTAAAACAGCCTCACTTACTTTTTCTTGGTGAATGTGGACAACAACGAACAAAACATGTTTTGTTTATTACAGACATCCTCAAGGTAACATTTAAAATGAGAAATGACTCCCACTGTGCATACTAATCTATTCTAAGTGACATGTGATGTTTGAACAATTAAATTCAGCAGTTAGATTCAAGTGTTTTTATAGGGAGTGATTGCAGTCCCTCAAACTTCCTTGTACACCGAAGGTTCACCGTCTACACCGATCGGAAAATAACAACTTTGACGTGGTGTGAATTTATCGGCATCATCAGACTAATACTAGGGAGTCATGAGTCTGACCACCACAAGAACTGATCATGAGCTGAATCAATGTAGGCCACTACAGTCGTTTACCCAGCCACACTCAAACGCGCCCAAATGACTCCACCGATACCCAGATCGACTGAGGTTAAGTAATCTGAGCAGGAAAAGGGTCACTGGAATCAATCTCACAACATTTCTGACGCAAGATGACAATTCTTCCCCACTGAGCCACCGCCTCCTCTAACACAATCACCAACAATGAAACATCTTTAATCTCCTGTCAAATCTCTGCCTCCTTTTTAATCCCAGCCACACCTTTTAATCCATCGTTACATTCCCAGTTTCTCTCTTACCATTATAGTAGTGAGACGGGAAGGTGCTTTGTTTAAAGTTGCCTTCTTGTAGACCAGGTTGTACTCGTTAGACATTTTATTTACGACTTTAGCGAGATGCCAGGAGAGAAAACAAAACAAAAACTAAATGAATAAATACATTTCTGGAGTAAACATTGTGTCTGGGTAGGCAGAGCTCTCCTCCCTGACCTGTTTTGGCATCCTACCAACCAGCCTCTCCGACACACGGCTCACAAGACGTCACAAGTCAGTAAGTGGGCTAATTGTAAAGTCCTGATGTGGACTAAGGAGTGCAGCCAATTAGTAGTTTTAAGTCAATGCTTAATACCAGTCCAGCAAATTAACCAACTAATATAACCTTGTTAAACTCTCAGTGTTACTTGAATGATTAGATGTGATTACATTATACTAAGTTAGCCTTATTTTTGTTTTTGTTACTTTAAAAAACATCCACTAAATTAAGCAGGCATTTATTCCGTATTTTGCTGAGCTGCCCTTCCTCATCTTTACATCTGTCTCCTCAGAAAAAGATGATTTTATTTTTTTTTTTTGCCTTTATGTTTTTTAAATATGCCATCTGTAAGTCATTTCCATGAGACTCTCAACCCTCACAGGAAAAATATGCAAATACTATTTTGTTTGGCTCTCCATGTGCATGGATATTAGAACCTCAAGAACAATCAACTGAGGCCTGCGTAAATATAACATGAGCAACTGCAAGGTAATAATTGTTGCTTTTCTAACTAAAAGCAGCTGCACCTTTTTGTTTTTAACTCCCGTTTTAGCGGTGCGATTCCAGGGATTTTCTGCTGGCTGCAGGAAGAGTCTGTCAAAGCGATGAGAAGACATTTTGAACGTGTCGGTAACCCTCCATCCAAATAAAAAGCCTAAAGGGACATCCTGCACCTCTTCTCATAACCAATCGTCCTCCCACTTATCCTCGATACAATCTCTTCTCCCCTCTAATCCTCTTCACTCCTTCGTCTGTTCACTAATCACCTGTTCTTACAGAAGGAACACAAAAAGTGGCCAAACGACCCAAAGTCCTCGAGTGCCGAACCTCGGACCCCACAAGTAATCCTCTGTCCTTAGCTGCCGTGTCGGGTTTATGGCAAAGCGCCCGCTGACGGATACTCTCCTCACACACGTCATTACTTTATGCGTTGTCCTCTGTGTCCCTGCCTCATTACTCCTCATCTATTTTTAAAAGGGAATATGCCTTTTTACAATTAGTGTGTTTAGAGGCCAATCTGTCACGCTCATTACAGTAAACTCCCATTCCCTGCCTAATTTACCCTTCTGTCTCTTTTTTCCTCCCCTCCTCATTTCTCAAATTCTTCCTGCCTTCCTGCATCTGTTGTGCTTTTGTGTCTAATCTCCCTCTTTGTGATATCGAAAGTGTATGAGAGGAAGCACTTCTGATTTATATTTGGACTCTACAACTGAGGAGACGAGCGCCAAAAAGTAGGGGAAGACAGTCAGATGGCGCCTGACTCACTGAGGGAGACGGTGGGATCGAAATTTCCTTTTTTTTATGATTCAAACAATCAAGCAGGAGTTTGAAGGAATCCAAACTGCTGCTGCTAATGACAGCAACAGAAAACACTTCCTCTCTGACACACACACAGAGGCGAATTAGTTTCCATCCGAGATGGGTCCACGGAGGACCACTGTTTACCAAGTCAGCCGTTTCGTCTCTAATTGTCTGATCTAGTTTCAACCTGAAATGCATTACAGACTGCGGCCTCTGAGGACTCACTCTCTTTGCTTCCTCCATTCTTTTTTTTTTTTTTTTTTCTCCACCCCGCTCTCACTCTGCCCCTCTGTGAACAGACAATAAATCCAGCTCCGCTTTCTTTGCTCCATGTGAAAGGCAGAGGAAAAGGCACAGCGGTGAACTTTTTGTTTTTTTTTAGGCAGTTTAAATCTGCCAGATGAACTTCACAGCCCTTTCCCACGCCAACCTGTTTCGAGGTAAGAACCACGCGAGGTTGTCTGAGGATGAGCGAGGAGTTTCTCCTCATAAGCGTCTTGTGCTGGATATTTGGATTTAAAAAGGGGTGACTTTTTCCACTTCGTTACTTCCCTGCGTCACTTTATGCCAAACGATTCCTCTGCCTCGCCATGAATGCTTCTAATTGATCATAAAATCTTAATTAGTTGGATGTCTCTCAGTCCACGCAGGCTCAGCAGACAAAGCGTTTCTCGATCACTTATTTATTATGTTCTTAATTGCAATTTCGCAGTGAGTGCCCATGACATTTAGAGACCTTGCAGCAGTGGACAGACCTGATTGAAGAAGAATTTGCTTAGATTCCATCTGCTAATTACTGCAAACAACAACAAACGCAGCCTAGTTTGTCAATGGAAAAAAAAAATAAAATAAAATTCAATAATTCAATGTTTGGTAAAACTACTTTGGTAAAACTAATCAAAGAAACTTTTCTGACAAAACGGGCAAATTGGCATTTTATTGCGATGCCATTTTCCAAAGTTCTCTATTTGGCATGGAAAGACAACATTTATGGTAACTGAGTGAATTGATAAATTCAGTTCTTGAGACGACAATACAAAATAGTGAGTTCATGAGGATAAGAGAATATTTTTTGGGAATATTTATAAAGAAGAAACAAGTTTCATAAATCACAACTGATTTAAAGATATGTCAAGATTGAGCAGACGATGTATTGCCCCTTTTTCACTTCCCAAAAAAAGACCAACATAATCAATGAAATTGATCTGTAGTTTACTCCTACAGTAAATAATATGCTAACTGTCCCAGATGTTTCATACTATTTCAAAGTGATGAAGGTTTCTTCAATTTTTATGCAACTGCATTGTCAGGCAAGATATTAATTAGTCTTCATTAGTTGATTCAGTCACAAACACAGTAAACCACCAACTTAAGCTGCCAGATGGAATAATGTGCAGACCAGTGTGGGAGTGCAGATGCTGCAGCTTGGGAGAATGCTGCACGCGAACAGCTGCACTCTGGAGCTTGAGTGGAGATTTCCAATCATCCAGCACATTGCAAAACTTCAAAAGAAGCTGCCTTGACTTCTAAGTGTTCCAGTTTTCAATTTGCCACCTCCTTCACTGATTAAATACTTTAGATTCCCACTTCCTGGTCCGGTCTGGGCCCATCCTTCTGGTGGCATACTTTGGCGTTGTCAATGGTGAATCTCAAATGGTTAAAATCAACATGGTCGACACATGGTCAGATTGTCTATAAATCACATGTAAGACTGTTTGGGGCAATTTCATGTCAACAGTTGACAACAGTGACCAGGATGGAAGCATATGGTGCACAGTAGCTTCATCTGCCCTGCAGGGTTAACACTGTAAATGTCAAATAGTCTCGGGCACAATTTATTTTTTTTTCCCTCGAAACAAACGTTTCAATATCTAAGTGTGCCAGAATCTAAAGCGTGGAAAGTAAGCTGGCAGATTAGATTAATGAGAGACGGGAACCAATACATGTAAGCAAACCTTAATAAAGATTATTAGATGCCCCGTCTACTTTCATAGTAAAGCAACTAATACTGTCATTTTGTAGAAGCAAGTGGTGGAAGACTTGCAGAGCGGTATCATATGAGGTCGGTATCTGGAAACACAGACCCAGGGAGTATTAAATGCTTCGCAGCATGTGCGTCACATGCACGTTCACTTTTGAACAGATGAAAATGTGCCAAACACTTGGAGGCATGTGGAAGAAAAAGAGATCGCTGAATTCGGAAATAATTTAAAGCAACTCGTTCCGCTGTCTTGACCTGTATTTCTTTTAAAAATCCCATTTGCCTTTACCCCCCAATTTGCACATATAATTACTGCAACCATCAGTCTAAAATGTGTGACAATAGTAATCCAAGACGGGGGGAAAAGCATAAAGTCATCTTTTCAATTGTACGTTCCTCGGTCCTGATTTGGTAGACTTAAAACAGATGAATCTATAACAGCACTTGATTTTGACAAAGCAAAACTGTTTGTTGCTGTGGTAACCTGATACTTAGCGGTAACACTTTACATAAGTCTGACATGACACTGTCATAAACATAACACCCGCTATGAACATGAAGGAGTCTTCATGAATGTTTATGACTGTTGCCATGAAGTGACATCTGGTAAACAATGACACTGTCAATGCAAATTTGCATTTTAAGTTGCATTAAAAGTGTCAACTCAGCATTATTTGGTAAATAATTACTTTTCTATGCAAAGTTGCATTAAATACTTACATTAAAAGTCAATTAAACGAGTCAACTTTGCATTAAAAGTGTCATTATTTACTGAATGACACGTCATGACAACAGTCATGAATGTTCATGAAGACTCCTTCATGTTTACGACAGGTGTTAAGTTTATGACACTGCAATCCGTCTTATGCACATCCCTTTAAATAAAGAGTAAAGTCTACAAAAAAACACACAAATTATTGGCACAACAGTTGCACGTTATGTTTTTAGGCATCAATAGCTATTTAACGACAGCACTTGATTTTGACAAAGCTAACTTTGACAGTAAGGTGGCAAACTGACAGCAGATTCATCAAATGGTCTGTGCCGTGGCAGTTCAGTACAGGTAAATCACTTTAAGCCACTATTGCTCTGTGAAAATTAGTTTTCTTAGCGCTTTTATGAACTTGGAGACAACTCCAATTCCAATTCCATTTGCTTGCCTCTTCAGGCCCATGAGCTCAGCTGCCACACAAACTCTATGATCAAATACTTTGTAATAGTGCCCTGACACAAGGCAGCTGCTTTTTTTTTCTCTCTTTTTTTATTTTCTGCATGAATAAATTGTCATGGAGCCACCTTCCCATTTGAGCAGCATCAATTGCTTTCTCTAACTACAAATGAACGGATGCACAAAGCACTTTCTGAGATGCGACGCAAGCCAATTTAGCAAGGAGTCGATTCAAAACACAGGAAGCTGTAATAGGAAGACAGAAAGAAAAAGTTAGCTTAGCAGGTTGTCACCAACTGATGATATCCACTGGCTTCACTTAAATGCGGCTGACCGCTTCTGTCAGTTCTTAGCTGACAGACTTTGATAGTGATACGTTATGCAGTCACACCGTTTTGCTTAATGCGTGTGGCTTCCACGGCTATCCAACAGTAAATAGCCTTTGCATGAAAGCAGCAACCATGTATTGTCGAGCACATCGGTGTCGACAGTAACTCACAGCTGAATGCGACATCTTCTCTTACCAACAATAGTGATGTGATGTTTAATGGGAGTTTGAGAGAGAAACTAACAATGCCAGAGATGACACAACCTGCTTCCTGGTTGCAGATACAGTTGGATCATGGTGTGATTTGAAGTGCTTGGCTGCATTTGAGGAAATTTAGCTGTTCAAAAATGTTGGTTTAATCCTTTGGTTCATATTTCTACTTTCAAACTCAGGTATCCTTGTTGGCCAAACATTCCCATCAGTATTTGTGCAAAAGAGCAGAATTCATGGTTCCATTAATTATGGCAAATCAACTAGATCTCATAGACGCGATGAAACTCGGGCAAGTTAAATTAAACCTACATATGCGGTTAGTCATCGCTACTTGAAGACTTGTGGTGCATTTGGTAACATTTGTCTGATCTGAACCATTTCAGTGCAGCAAAGAAAGCAAAGATCAAATGCACTGTATGCTGTACATCTTTAGTACATCCTTCACAGTTACACTTTGATGAAAAACACATTGAGGATGTAAGGTACGTTTTACTTGACAATGTAAACATTGGTAGAACAGGTCCTAAAAGTGATTTTGTTGCAATACCTCTGCTGTAAAACAAGTTCTTATATGGTACAGTAGGCTGGAAAAACAAGCACAACAACATATGGCTTTTATACCAGCCCACATTTTCTTAATGATCCCAACTGCGCAGACATCATCACGATCACACAAAACTCAACAGCTCTCACAGTTCAAAGCCACTCAGAGGTGGAAAATAACTTTCAAAAAACCACGGCTGAACAGACTGACCGAACAGATGCTAAAGAGAGGCTGCACTCAGCCAGAGAGTGAATAAATGGTCGGACGTTTCCAAAATAAAGCTGAGATTCAACAGATGTTATTCGCCTGGATTTGGCAAATCATTTTTTTTTTCTTTTCTTCTTTTTTATTGCATGATTAGAGATAGCCTCCAGAAAATATGGAGGGCAATCTCTTGTCTGGCCTCTGCCTTGACTCCCCACCAAAAAGAAGAAGAAGAAAAAAAGAGGTTTGATCCACTTATCTTATTCTGACTGGAAAACAGGGAAGGAAAAATGAAGACCCTGAGAGCGTGAAAGGAAGGAAACAGGAGGCCTGGGATTTTACGTACAGGCAGAACAGTACACAAACACACCCGCATCCAATTACACTCACAAACACATCCATCGCTCGCTCATGCAATCATATTCGCCGGGCTTTATCACCGTTTTCTTTTTTGCTTCTGCCTTTGCTCCCCCGCTGGCCACTGTCTTACATAAGCCGACAATGAATGTTGGCTGCGCGTTAACTCCAGGGAGGCAAACGGATCTCTCCTCTGCACTGTCGAATCAAAACGGAAGGCGATCCGACGGCACC
Organism: Poecilia formosa; assembly: GCF_000485575.1. Lineage (NCBI taxonomy): Eukaryota > Metazoa > Chordata > Actinopteri > Cyprinodontiformes > Poeciliidae > Poecilia > Poecilia formosa. The sequence goes on from NW_006800272.1 coordinate 229,761, forward strand.
GCGGCGAGGAGCTTAAACAATATCTCAGACTGCATTTTATCTTAAACATCTCGAACACTTTCCAAGCACAGCATTTCATGTTCTAAGAGAATAAAGGGAGGCAGAGGTGTAGCTATCACACTCATCTTTTACAGAAGCAACGCCGTGTTTCTTCAGGGTAAGTAAGCGCTCCGTCAACCTTTAAGACGAGGCTTAAAAGTTTCCGTTTCGATGAAACTTACGGCTTAGCAGTGAAAATTGACACGCGCCTCAGCCGCGCTGCTTGCTAGCAGTGTTAGCATGTGGCTCTTATTTCACACAGTGGGGCAAATGCGATCGGTGTAGAGAGGCTCGTTCAAGAGGGCAACAACCTCAGGTCGGCTCAGGTCGGACTAAATGAAGTAGAATACCAACATTATCCAGGTTACTAACCTTTAAAAGTAACACATTTTGCCCCAGCTGGAGTAGCTTTAGAGTAGTCGAGTCCATTGACGATTCATCCAGGAGGCCAGAAAAGCTCTGTATACATCTAAATTACGGCAGGTGAATGTCTAAAGCTCAACTTTACGCATGCATCTTCGTAGTAATTTTTAAACATCTTCATAAAGACAAGTACCTGTGCACTGTGCAACCCTCAGGGCTTTGGGGTGAGTCGAAGCCAACATCTACGGATCGTCTCCTCGTGCAATTTATGTGTTGTGTTGCGTTGCGTTTCCTTCTTTTTTTTTGGGAATAAAAATAAAATTAAAAAGGTTTCCTGAGCAACAGAGGTAATTTAATCTGTTTAAAGACTCACAACATCCCAAATGCGCCCACTCACCTCGTTATGTGTTGGAAAGCATCGAAATCTGTCAGAAAGAGTTCACATCAGGGACGCGGTGCTGGCGCCATGACACGCGTCAGAGGTTTGTTTTGGCTCATGCAGGGGAAACCGTTGGTCTGCGCCTTCATAAAGTCTCATGTAACGTGTGTGTAACTCAGGCGTTTTTGTTTTTTTTTTGTTTTGGTTTTTTTAAGAGACAGAGATATTACCAAAAATCATCGCCCCTCTTTTCCCTGCATTAGCCTGACAGCTTTACTCCGGGAGGGGGATCCAACGACGTGCACCTCTCTCACTCATTTCCTAAGCCTTGATAAATGCCCCGCTGTCACACGGCACGATGCCGTAATGTCATTTTGACCTCGAAATGAGAAACTGTGTTGGACAAATACCAAGGATATTGGCTTTCACTGTCAACGCGGGACTATGTCAAGAAAGCTCGTCTGCTGTCACTCTGCTCGCCGCCTCCGATGGGTGTGAACTTCTCCGTCCGCGATAGATTTGCAATAAAATCACCCTGATTTTTTTAAAAAAGGAGAGGATCCCGCAAAGCCGTAATCTAACAAAAACCTTATATCTGAAGAGCAGGGCTAAGATCTGTTTAGATAGTATCCATTAAGATATCGTTTGCACCGATACAAAGATTTATTAGTCCTTATGAAAAGGCAGGGACAGGGAAAGAGTAATAATAGCATATGAAGAAAAGAGACCTAATATTTCTATATCAAGCTGAGGTACACTTTCACAGAAATGTTTCTCCCTCAGACATTTAATAGTCATCAAGCTGCTGCAATGATTTTCCCCATTATAACAGCTTCTGGCTTTCATTAAATAAATTATACATCTAATTTGCCTTTGTGTTGATAGAGGAAAGCAATATTCAGTGAAACAACCTGGAAAATGTTTTCTTTTTTCTCTCTCTCCTACGGCCATAGATATTCCTTAAGGTGCAAGTTTCATTAGCTGGTCGGAGTTCTTGAAAGGTTATTATGATTTTCCATAATGAATGAAAACAGAGGTACAGTTAAAACCAAACTTTGAAAAACAAATATGATTTTTTTTCCTTCCCAGTCCGACATCAAAACCTGTTAAACCTTTCCTGGTTAGGTCACTTAGGAACAGTAAGGAGTAAGGAGAGAGAAATTTTGTTAACTATTTCCAAATAAATGAACAATAACTCTCCACAACATGCGGACAGCCACAAACCATGAAGTTCCCACCACCATGCTTGAATGTAGGCATCTTTATACTCCTCGCCTGGTTGCCTCCACACACACTTGACACCACCTAAACCAAAAAATTTCGTCTTAGTTTCTTAGTTGTGTAGCTTTACCCTTAGGCTTGTTTGTAAAAAAACACATCAATGTAAGTACCATCGTGAATTAATATCGTCCCATGAGTTTAAAATATGCAAATATCAGCGTTCACTACAATACCCTCAGGTAAATCTGAGCCATGCGAGTAAACTGCCCTCCGTGTTTCAAAAATGTCCCGGGAGACTCTCCACAATTATTCTCAAACGCTGCTTCATGTGGAGCAGCGATGCTGGCTTTTCTGGTCAGATGCTCAGAAAGTTCTTTGCCGTATTGAACTTCCAGTGACCAGCATGAGAGAGGGTGTGAGAGCAATAACACCACATATGAAACACACTTGCTGCCCCGTCTCACCTGAGATCTTCTGACCGTAATAAGTCACATCACACCAGATTTATTGGGCTGAAAAGCTCAGCTGTTTACCTCTGCACAAAAAAACAACATATGTTAGATATAAAAATTTGGGATCATTTATCAGCTGTTTAACACTTCCTGGATGCTTCCAGTAATTGTCCTTTAAACAGAAACAAACACATGAAAAACATCCTTCCCTCTGTTGTTTGAAGCCTTTAGACAACTGCGGTTTACAAAACGGTTTTAGCTCCCACTTCTACACAGGAGCTTTCCTAGGCTGAGGGGAACCATCTGTGACAAAGCTTTATGGTGATTAGCTCTCCGGCTTGAAAGTCGATTACAGTAGCGCGCTCATTTGTTAAACACGTGTCAATGTGTGCTACGACCAAAGTGAAAAAAAAAAAAAAAAGAAATCAGGACATTTCTTTTAATACACGTAGATTCACTCCAAAGATAATGGCTTGATTTATTTGTGAGTTTTACCAAGAATTTTTGGAAATTTATCGAGACAAAAAAATAAATAAATAAATTGAATCCTAGCTATTTCTGCAGTAGCCCTGTGATGTACTGTTGACCTGGAGCTTGACCACTGAAGATGGGCACCAGGTCATCTATGTGGCTGTAAGGATTAAGCACGGAGATGATGGATGAATCTTTCAAGATGACGAAAACTGGAAATGTAAAATATTATTTCTGTCATGGAAAACACTTTACCAAGTAAAAAAAAAAACAGCAACTATATTTTTGGGACTTTTATAGAAGGCCAAACCGATTTGGCATCATATGCACCAGACCTAAGAGGTGCAGGAATAACAGGCAGTTAGATTCTGAAATTTAAATTCATTTGAATGTCATTTAAATGTAAGTGGTTCCTTAGAAATGTAATTCTGCTTCAAGCAGCAAAGAGATGAATGTGTGGTTACATAACACTCCTATGAAAAGCTACAATATTTGGTATTTTTGGGACAGGCGAAGTAGCACGGCTGAAAACAATGATAAGGAGTCAGACAAGAGCACACATTTTAAAACCTATATATATATATAAAAAAATCTAAATTCATACGGATTAAAGCTTCCTAAAGATAAATCTGTTTCAAAGCAGAGCTTGATGGTTGTGACTTAAAACCACAGAAGAAAACTTAAAAGCAGATTAGAGGAATTTATTTTTAACGGTCTTCCGAGATGCAGCGTTGTTTGGCTCCTCAGCTCACTGACGGAGCGCTCGTCATGCAGCAGCGCTGCATGTCAGTCAAAGTCTTCAGTGTGGGCTGCAAAAAGCAGAGACGAGTTGCTGAAGGACGAGGACGCCGAATGGGAAAGGTGGGTGGGGAGGGACAGTGGTGGATGCAGAAGCGAGGATGAAATAACTGCACGGCACGGGAGGTGATAGTCCAGAACCGACGTGATGGAAGCTGTGAGACGGGCAGAAAAAGACAAATGGGGGGGAAAAATAAAAAAAAGAAAAGAAAAAAAAATAAGAGGAGGAGCGGGGTGGGGGGGAAGGCGGTGAACTGGCCCAGCCTGTCAGAGATCAACAGGCAGAAACAATCAGCAACTCATCGCTCGCAGCCGTGAAAAATTCTGCGTCTAGTTGGATAAAGTATACGACCCCAGAGCAGATAAATGCAGCCGGTTGTCATGGTTTGTTTGAGGTGAAGATTGAGTCTGTTCTCAGGGTGACCTGTGGACTTGAAAACCTGTTTTTGCATGAAAAAGGAAAAAAAGAAGACATTTAAGGTCCAACAATCTGCCATTCCTCCCACTTCTGTGTAATTATGGCTGGTAAATAAAAGTGACTGGTAATAATGCCACTTGTCTACTCGGGGAAGAGAAAAGTTCCCTGAGCTTAGTCACTTTTAAAGGGCCCACACATCGACTCTGCCGAGCATTATGAAATCCTCTTTGCACTGAAAGGTGACAGAGACAAACTGGGACACAGCGGGCTCCTGAGAACAGGCTTCTAAAAGGTTCCTGATCACTCCTACACAGCAGCAAGAGACCCAAAGTGAAAACTGCAGGAGACAGCGCAATCACATGCAGCAGTTGTCAACGCGATCCTTCGGCATCTCCGGGCGTCGTCGTTTTGCAGCTGGTGATTGTTTCGTTTCTCTGCCGTTTCCTAGTTTCTTTTTTTCCTGCTTCGTTTCTGTGCATTTGAAGTCACCTTTTCGATCCTTTTGTTTCGGTTCAATGTAAATTTGAGTCTGTTTGCCAGCAAAAGCCGGTTGTGCAATCTTTGAGTCTCATTAGTTACCTCTTCACCTTCTTGCAGCACGCCATCTGCATCCCAACATGCAGACACAACAGCCTCCTCTGCAGTTCACGGACTCCGCGTGTACAATCCAGTAATGCACTGAGGGTTATCCATTATAGAGAAACGCTATTATAAATGTATGACATGTTCAAAGATCTTCTCATAAAACACACATAAAAAAAGGCTTTACTGTTCAGACGTACTAATCATAAAGAAAAAAAAAAGTAAAAATTCAAAACCGTGTTCAATTATTGTTGATAAACCATTTTGGTTTTAGGGCAAATTATGGGTTCGTCCTGTATTCTAATCAGCTGGGTTACAGACTCTTCTACCTGAGGGATAACCGTTTAAAAGCATTAAAAAATGGATGTTTGAATGAGCTGGAATCATTGTCAGTATTTTAGTCAAGATCAGACTAAACCAATGTAAGAAAAAGTTTCCCTGTTTCTGAATGACTTATGTATTGGTCCAACTTCAACCTGTTCAGCAGAACAACCTTCGAGACGCTCTGCAGCCAACGCTACGGGCTGCCCGTTCAGACCGGACGTTTTGCTACGTTGATTGTTTCTAAAATGAGTCAGCATCTGTGGTGGTGAGTCATTTAGAAACTCATCCCACAACAGAAGCATGCTCCTGCTCATTATTTTGAAGGAGGCAGAGCAAGGCTGTATCATCAACAAACTAAATTATGCTCCAACCTAATGGGATACGGCACAATTTTTCGTGAACAGAGGTAACAGCAAGGGGGGAAAACACGCAGCCTTTAGGGGAGTCCATGCAGGCTTTGATGTCATCAAAAATGAAAGTGTACTCTCTGAATAGGAAAGCTGAACAAGCAGCTCGTCATCTTTCATAAGGAAAAATATGCAACGGATTCAAGGAAGTGCCATCAACGCCTCTGTAGGCAACTTGCAGGCGGCCCAGGACACTGACTCAAAGCAGAAATGTAAGTCTAACCACCCAACATTTAAAAAGCAGACACATACAAATCACTCTTCTATCACTTTTTGCGAGTCTATTCATTTGATGCGTATTTTGGACAGACAACAGAAAGCTTGTGGATGATTAACCTAAAGGCGCCAGCAGACTCCAGTGGTCTTCACTTGGTGGAGAAACGTGAGTATTCAAGACGGATTTAATGCGGACATCCGCCAGACAATTCGGTGCGAGGTTTTCTCCATCTTGGCCACATTTGCTAAATTTGGTAGCTAACTCAGAACTGGCAACAGCTGGCTACATCACCTAGGAACCATATCAGCTCCATAAACGCATTGGAAGTATGAGGGCAGTGACACGTAACAACATTAGAAATGGGGAACTAACTAAAACTATGAACCTGCAACACATTAGGTGAATTACATCTCCAGTCATTCTGTGGCAAAATAACTTCACCACCTCATCATGCAAGGATTTTTCAGAGGCTCTGGTGAAGGGAGAGCATTTGGAACCCAGCGCAGTTCCAAAGGTTCGCCCAACTTCTTGAAAAACAAAAACAAAAAATACCGCCAACCTTCTAACTCTTAGTGTAAATCCTGTTCTTGTGTTAGAGCAGAGTTACTGCTCAGGTGTTATCAGATGGTGAGGGAAGCAGGCTGTGCCTCCTGTGCCCCTCTGATATAACCTCTACAGACTGAGGGTGATGGAGATTAGGACGCACCATCTACGCCTTTGTTAAAGGTCATGAAGCGATGACGATAAGACTACCGAGTCGCTCACTGGGAACGCTCGTGGCTTTTTTTTTTTTTGGTCATGGTTGATGGGGGCGGAGTAATTACCCACAGGGTACTGCAAAACAAGTTGGGCAGAATAAAAGCCATTTGTTTCTTACCCCACGCACTGCATTAACTCTCGTTTGCTGCATGCTCATAGGAGGTTAGCTAAAGCGGAAATCATACGAGAGGCAACAAGCAGTGGTAAGTCATATGATATGCATCCAGTATACTGATTCAACAAAATGTGATGCATTGTATGAAGCTTACTAAAGCGGTTTCCTATAGTGGGATGAAGCAGTGGTTGGCACTGCTGCCTTGTAACAAGACAATTCATGGATGAAATCTGGTGAAAGCCGACATGAAAGCAAAAGGAAGCTGCTGCAGATGCTAAAATGTTGCAGGCCATCACTTTAGTTGTTCATGTGGGAACCTTGTTCAGGGAACCTCATTTCGCAATTTAAAAAAAATATATAGATACTATGCCCCTTCAGCCATATGTATGATGGACCACTTAATTATCAAGAGTGCAAAGTGAATATGAAAGCTCAGACCGAGTCAAACCATAACCAGTGCACAAATAGATAACAGGAAGGCTGAGTCAGCTAATGTAGCTAATCTTTAAAAGTTATTAGTCCAAGTTAATGCTGAGTTGGTTGGTACGACGAAGTTCCTCTGCACAGCCACGCAGCGGTAGAAGATTTCAAAGGCCTCATATGAACACAGATCCGCAGTGTTAGCTAATGAAATACTTGCAACATTATTAGTCAGTTAGAAACATGATCAGAAAGGTCTGATTAACTAGAAATCAAAAAACACAGAAGCTCAGCCTGCCCGCTGTGAATGTCGAGGAGAAAAAGAAAGCAGCTGCCTGGTAACTCCGACGCTTTCTAGTGTAATCCGGCCCACCGCAAGACTCATTATGGAGCTCTTAACGTGCAACGCAGCCTTTAAATTGTTTTGAGCACAGAGGAGGATCGCAGGAGGGTTTTTTTTTTTTTTTTAAATAAACAGAGAGGAATTAAACTTCACTAATGCCCAAAACGCAGGTTTTATGTGAGGTCGTAAAACCCCGGATCAGGCTGCTCATCGCCGTTTTATAGTATTTCATAAACGACATCAAGACCGTATTAGCGTTGCCGTTATTGTCTCCCTTAACTACCTGAAGAACACATCAGGGGTTCCCCCGATTAATCTGCTAAAGATGTTCATTTGTAACTCCGCTGCTCCCAGTCACGTCGCCTCCCCCGTCGCAGGCTTCATCGGGAGCGACGGGGCAGTGCTTTTGCTCGCACCACTCGAGCAGAGGACAGAACCCATTTCACACGGCGGAGCAGATCCTGGGACATAATTACGACAGCTTATTGGTAAATTAGATTAGGGTATAGAGGGTCTGTGGCGCGTGGGAGATGGAAAGAGAGGCATCAAGACTTTCTCCCGGCCCACCGAGAAGGAACTCGATAACATTTATTAGAAGCTCGCACACTTGGACTGGTCCGTTCGTCTCAAACACTCGACTCTTTCTGCACAAGCCCATAAATGAGATTGCGAAGGTGTGGGATTTCAGTTTTATTTCCTCACACAGAACTTCAGATTTAATCACCTTTTCTGTTATGACGGTTCTGAATGGACAAGTGTGAAAGGAGAAGAAGAGGGAGGAAAAAAACCCAAAAAGAATTCGAGTTGCTCCTTTAATGGTCCTGAAAGCAATTAGTGCAATATGCTTGCTGTATGTTGCCCTTCAACATTTCAATGTACTGAAGCCCCGGAGTGGAAAATGCTGCCGGGGAGCATAAAGAAACACTGTGGAGCCACAACTTGCAAGGAAAGTTCAAAGTAAACTACACAGGAGAAATTTAATGAATAAGCAATTACTTCTGACTCCGTAACTCTCTAAGAAAACTTTACACCAGCCTTTTTTTTTTTATCTTGACCAAACACTACTGCGAATTTCATCTCACTGGAGACAAGAACTTTATCATTAGAACCCAGAGCAAAGATCCAGACAGTCTCCTAAGAGGTAGGAGACTCTGAGTGGAAAGAAGAGAAGTTAAAATGTTTATTTCAAAGAGGAGAATGAGGCTCTGTGACATATATTGACTTTTTAGATGTCTTTCAAGTCTGGCCCCGCTTGTTAAAATGTGGAAATGTTTGTTGTCGCTTTAAAATTCTGGAGCGAAATCAGGTAAATCTAAACAATGCGGAAAAACAAAAAAAAAAAAACATAAAGAACTAGCTGGCGTTTCCTGGCGTCGTTATTCTGCTGTAGCGCTAGACACACGAGCTTTGTCCGTTTACGTCATGCAAGGCAATCCAACAGGATCACAGGCTGCGTTAGGATTCAGACCATGTAGCTGGGATTGCTGGATCAAGGGGGAGTGGCTCACGGCTTCCAGTCTCACCTGCAGGGGATTTAACCTCAGGGATTTCATCTGTGACACACTCCCCACGCACACCATCCAAATAGATTCAGTGTTTTAAAACCAAGCAAAGTTGTCGTGTTCCATCCAGTTCAGTAGAGTCTACTAATCGACATGTTTTTCATGCTATAAATATATATTTCAGAGAGAAAGGACATCTGCTTTCTGTTTACACTTATAGATTGAAAAGCTGCTTCTACTGCCTCTGATTTGTACAAAATTATGTACACACTGCCTCTTGCAGTCCAAAGGGACTCCCAGTTTTTTGCGACTTCCTCAGGTGGATAAAGAGAGTAACGTGTGCGAGTCAATTCCATTGCAATCTTTATTGTTGCAGACAAAGCGTCCGCATAGTGTAGCATTTAACTGCGCTTTTTCATAATGTCAGTTCTAAGGCAATATATGAATTACCTAGGTAACAAGATTATACGATCATGCTGCAAACGTTCATCTTGCAGTACTAGAAAAGTAGAGACATTATGGTGGTAAATAAACCTCTGCTGGTGCCGACATACCTTCAGTCTTTCCAGATTCTTCTTCTTTTTTTTTTTTCTTCTCTTGCCTCAATTTAATCATAGATTCTCTGCATTCTATTAATATTTATTATACAAAAGCTACAAAGGGTGGAAATGGCTGATTTGTAATGAATGCGCAAGAGTCGGAACGTATGAGCTGAATGCCTCCTGCACCTACACCTCCTACACCTTTTCGATCAATGCTACGCTTTGTTGTTATATGACTTTGTTTTGAATTTCTTTGATTTGCAGTTGGAATATTGATTGACTAACAACTATTATAATTATTATTATTAGTAGTATTATTATGTGTGTCCGAGTGTTTTAGATTTAATAAACTATTAATGGCAAGAATCTGTTTACGTGCAAAAACAATGAACATAACTAACTCAAAGTATCTATTATGGTTCTTAAGGTTTTTTTGTTTGTTTTTTTTTTTTTTTACCTTACTAAAGCTTCTGACAAAAATACACCATTATTAAAGTTTGGATTAGGCACTAAAGGAACAACTGGTTTCAACGTCTGCTGTGGGGATTACTGTTGATGGGAAGGAAGGTGTCAGCTTGTTCCCACTTGTGGAGCGAATTCATCTGCACGTCTGTTGGACCAGGTAGTAGGTGGTGTTTCTGGTTGTATAACTCAGGAATGGGATGAGGGAGGGGCCTGCATTTTATTGGGAATGGTGGTGATGACGGGCGTTGGAGAGGGGGAGGGGGGGGGTTACAGATCAAGAGTCTGTCAAACTCCCTTGATCTTATGTGAGCAGAAAGTAGAGAAGCAGTGCAGCTGTTGCAGTACCAGCCACCTGGGTACTTCAAAAAAAAAAAAAAAAAGAAGCTGCCCAGATGTTAAAAAGCACAGCATGCTCTCTCATCACTCCTCCACCATGCCCAGCCCCAACACCTCCACACTCACATAAACACAGACGGCTGGTGAGAATATTACCCACTTGACTTGATACTCCCACTACACTTGACACATCCCCGCCCCTTCTTGTCTGCTCCCGTTTTACATCGGCAGATGTTTGGATATCACACACTGTTTGGTTTTTTTCTTCTTTTTTTCCCCCTCCCCTCACTGCTGTGTTACGGAAAAAAAAAAAAGTTGAACGCAGGCCAAGACTTTTTTTTTTTTCTCCTTCAGTTTAAGATCCAGAAAAATCAAATTGCATCAAAGCGGCCGTGTCGGCGCACTGCTCTGCAGGAGGTCGCCGTTCAGCGTGCATCCAGATGTTCTGGCTGATTATGGTATAATGGTGGCATTATCAAAATGGTGGAATCGTCGGCTCTTGTACATCACAGAACTGACTCGTGTGATTGCAGCTTCAAACGATTTGTAAACCGTAAGGAACTATGCAGACAGCGGATTCGGTTTCCCTTTCACACGCGGCTGTGCAGGATTCTAAAGAGCTTCTCTGTGACATTTCTACTTGTCGCAGTTGGGGAAACAGAGGTGAAACTAATGAGGGCTCAGCTGTGTTAGCTATGCCTGGAAGCCATGACATTGAGGCAGCTTGTACAACACCACAGCCTCCTTTAAGTGGATTGCAGCCATCTTCAACATGCTCTGCCTACACACTGCTGTGACAGTCCAAATGTCTTGCGTGACAAATGCGTGTCGGTCCTCCTGGACGATTCAGTGGAGGCTGAGAGGGCACGAGAACAAAAATGGAGTTTGTCTGTAGCTTGGAGATGATAATCCTTCAATTAGACCACTGTACAACACATTTTAACTTTTAGCCTCGCCGCGTATGTATGACTCAATTTAAACGACGCATTGCAAAAATGTTTGCAAAATGTCACCTCTGAATGGACACCGCAGCAACTCTGGAAGGAGCAACACATTTTATAATTCAGTCAGATTCACCAAAACCGGATGGTAATAGATTAGCAAAACGTATTCTGGTTGAATGAACCTCCATTTTAGCCATCAAATTTTTATGGTGGGGTCAGATTTTGATGTAAATATATATCAGTGGTCAAAAAAATACTGTATTTTTATTGCTTGATAATGCAAGTGTCTCCATGGTCTGACCATGATTGACCATTGGCCAACATGACAATGTTGGCCAATAGTGGAGTGGGAGATTAGCAACTCATACCTTCATGTCACAATGAACAAAAACGTATGTGTATACGCACACAGAATGCCATCAACAACCGAAGGTAACATGGGACGACGACAGCATTAAAACCGCTGCACAATTCTCCAAAACTGATGATAAAGTCTTCAGGGAGACGACAAAATGACCAACAACCACTAAAAAACGGAATGACTTCTGGTTAGGATTGGTTGTTTCCTAAATATGACTCTCCTGAAGTTTCTGTTTAGGCTAACTGGTCAGGTTGCAAGACGGATGCAATTAAAGAAAAATAAAAACACCAATGAAGACCATTCCAGCAGTAAAACACTGAGACACTGGTATGAACAGCTGCAATTTGCAACTTTGGGCACAAAGTGGCTATACAACCACTAAAATACAAACTCAATATAAAGGAGAGAAATTACTTTTTTTTTTGTATAACAATAATCCCCAACATGCATCCAAAACTTATTGACTCCAAGAAAGGAAACTAAAAAGTTGTTGTTGTACGCCAACAGACTTCACAGACAATGTGCCTAAAATACAGCTGGAAACTGTTTATATCAACAGTTTCCATTTGACTTAAGACAAATTATAATCCAGGAATTACACCAAAATGAAACCAACTATGGAAGAGGGCGAGCGCTTCCATTTAGATTCCCGGAACGACTTTGCAATTCAAGAAACGTTTCACTGTGTGATATTTTAAGGTGGCCTACTGAGAGCGACGGGACTGTGAGAGAGCTGCTGTGTGAAAAATTATGAAAAGAAATATTGTTTCTATTGCCTTCAAGCCAGACCAGTTACTGCTATTCATTAATCATATGGCACTGATATTTATACGGAATGTTGTATATCTAGCTTGGCCTCATTTTCTGCTCTCGCTACAACCTGCAGAGATGAATAAAGAGAAAAAGAAAGTAGGGCCCAAATGATCAAAACTGTCCAAGCCAACTTGGACAGTATGAAATGTTGCCCTGACAGAAATGTTATAAAATAAGTCACGTCATTGTTGGTCAATCATGAATAGTTGGAATAAAATACACAGAGCAGAGCTTAGTTCTAAAGTGTCAGTACCAATAAAAATCTAGAACTGTTCAGTTTGTACCAGCTTTGCATATCTAGACATTGAATTGTGTGACAACTGTGAAAATCCATTTTCAAGTTATAGCAAATATTGAGAATTAAATCTAGATCAAGATCACTTGAACATGTTTGTGTTTTCCACACAAACATGGATTGAAGGTAAAATTTCACTCCAGTTTGAATCTGAAGCTTCAAACGGACCTTTTTTATAGCACTAGATGGTACTGAGCCAACTTCATCTAGAATCGTGAATCCTAACTTAGCACAGTGTGTTACAACCGGCTGTCATAGCAGAGAGGCTTAATTATAGATGAACACAAGGCCTTCTATTTTATTTAATATGAGTTGAACTCTATATTTGTTTCCTTTGTGCAAAAGTTGATTAACATGAAACACTCAACCCTTTCATACATAATGGTCACTACAGTGGGCAGCTTTCTAAAAGCCATTTTCTTGTGCTTCTTGTGGATTTTTATGTTATAAATGCACACAGACCACTGAAGTGGACACTAGTGCATCATAAAATACACCATCAACTACTGGCCATCAGCTGCAAATGCAAGAAATTATTTTAGTTAAATCCAATATGGCCGACAGACAATAAAGCATGCCGACCGACCCTGTCCCTCCTTCTACTGTAGACAACTCCTGCAGGTAAAAAAAAATATTGTGACATCAGATAACCCCTAAAGAGCAATACTTACTGATGTATTTTTCAAATAACTTTGTATTTGGAGAAAATTACAATTGATAACCTAAAAAAAAAAAAAAGAAAAAAATGATTTTGTTTTACAAATTCCCCTGGCTCTGCCAAAGCAAGTGAGTGTGCCACACTTGTTGCCTTGTGCTACAGCTTCCTCATGCATCCATGTTTTGTTTTTTTATCCCAGCAGTCCCTTCCACCAGGGGGAGTCTTGGCACTGAGCAACTGTTGGGCACACAGTTTATGAACAGGCCCGCATCAGTTCATACAGTCGCGCAGGCTGCAGAGACCCACGCCCCGCTCAGCAGGAAGAAAGAGAATGATGCAAACGGAGCCAGCTATTTTTCTACCCCCCTCTTTTTTTTTGTTATATATATTCTTTTTTTCCTTTTTTTTTTATTCGGCCAGCCAGTTTCAATTTCAACTCTTTGATCTGTGAAAAAGAACGGCAGCAGACTGCAACAGTGTTATTTCCCTCAGGATCAAGAGAAGGAGCTAACGGGTGGTGGTAGTGGTGGTGGAGTGGGAGGTGGAAGGAGGACGCAGCTAATTCCGCTGCGCTGACAGCAAACAGGCGGACTGGAGGCCGGGAGAGGTGGCAGGAAGAGAGGGGGGAGGGGACGGGTGCAGAGGAGGAGGAGGAGGAAGAAGAAGAGAAAGGATTGCGTCAAGAGTTGTGAAGAGGGCGAGATAATATGAGGAATGGCAGAAAAGAGAGTAGAGAGACAACATATGGTTAGACGGGGACAGAAGGGTGACAGCAGGATGCTAACATGGGAGAGATGACAGAGTAGCTGGTGAGAGGGGGAGCAGACAGTCTGGAGGGGGAGGAGGAGGAGGAGGAGGAGGAAGGAGTGATGGGAGGCAGGCAAGAAGAAGAAGGAAAAAAAAAAGGTTATGGTAACTCCTATCTTCAGACGAGATGAGGGCAGAGACTTCCATTCCATCACAGGACAGACCTGTGGCACCCAGGGGGCTCGGGGGTCTGCTGAATATTACATGAGCCTGTCGGGCTGTGAGATCACACGCACACCCCTGCAGACGCATTAAGTTGAAAACCGGAGCCGGCACATACATTTATCCGCGTCCTGCAGGGGGCAGATGAAGACGGCCGGGTTTGTGGGGAGGAGGGGGAAAAGAGGAGGGGCTGGGGAGGAAACGGGAGATCAAGGATCCGACGGGACGAGACACCAGGATCAGATGTGGGGGAGCTGAGAGAGTGTCAGGGTGTCAGGACGAATTTTTACTGGATCGATGGATGGTCCATAATGCTGACTCAACAGCTGAGTTTTCATTCATAATGCAGAGCACATGCATGGCCAAAGTGAGCTGGGTGTTGCTTTGAAACCTTTCCACAGCAGTGCATTTGTTAAAATAGTTTGATTTAATTTCGTTCAGGAACGATGATGACTTCCCAGGACTAATCAGGCAGCAGAGAGAAAAAAAAAAAGACGATACCAAAACATTCATCCAAAATGTGGAAAAGATGCAAAACTATCCTCAACAAATCAGACTGAACTTTTCCTGTGTTATGCAAGTCAAAATTACCTAAACTATCTCCCTTTACTAAACGGCTTCATGTTGAAAGAGATGTTTTTAATTTTTGAATAACTCCATCTTTCAGTCAGAAATTTACAAAAATGTAAATTTTTGTCAATTTTGATGTAAAGCCATCAAAAAAGTTGTCACCATAATTTTCTGGAACTTCGACCAACACCAGCCCCGACTTAACAAATGGAACCGATTTAGAATTGTATGATTCATCTATAATCACCAAGTAGTAATTAGCACACACTTTGTTTTCATGTTATTATTAGAATAACAAAAAGCAGATATTCAACTGACAACTACAGATCAATATTGACAATAAGAGCCCATGATACGTCTCCAACTATGAGGGTCTTTGTACATTTGAAAACTGTTACCTGGTTATTTTTCTTGCTTTTTCAAGTTCATCTTCCTGTCTGAGTGGGCTTCTAGCCCATGCTGTAGCAGGACTCACTTTACTTTGGACAATATCGCTCTTACTAGCTCCAGATCTTCTTTTGCATTCATTCTGGTGTTGTTACCAACATTTCAAATCTCCTCTCTGAATGATTGGAAGGCTGGATAATTTGCACGGTGCACATTATTTGAAAAGACGGATATATCACTTGCACGCCTTTGGAAACGGCACCCAATAATGGTCCATGGAGTTCGTTTGTTATTTTTCTGACATCTTGGCTGATGTCTTTGTTCTCCTGATGCGCCACAAAACAAAGCAGCTCGTCTCAGATGTTTTAAACAACATTTTAACTTAAATGTTCTGAATGAAGAAGCCTACAAACCTATATCATCATCCTGTCCTTCATATTTAAAAAAAAAAAAAAAAAGCATAGTAGTATTTTTTTAAGTAAGAAAAGTTTGAAAAATAATTTCTCTTGTTACACAATAAAAAATAATAGTTTTGTACATCGTATTCTCGATTAATGATAATCAAGTGTATGTGCAAAAAAAAAAAAAATGCTAAATTACTGGCAATTTGGTTCTCTTATTACTAAAGGAAAATATGATGTATTTCTTATTCTGGCTCATTTCAGGTTGATTATTAAGCTCATTTCTTTGCTAATCACCTTATTTTTAATGTGAAATAAGATTTTTAGTTTTCCTGGATGAAATAATTACCCTTTTCCTCAAGCTAACAATAATAAGCCAAATGTAATATTTTTCCAACTGAATTATATGATGGTTTATTTCCTTTGTGAGACTTTTAATTATTTTTTTTAACAACTATTTTTTTTAACAACTTTTAATGTTAGTTTTTGTACTGGTTTAATAAAGAAGGAACCTTTTCCTTTCAGTTGCAAGCAGAGACAGTGTGCCGACAATTTAATAAGAGTTCAAGTACAACACAAGTATTCTAGTTTGAAATATTTAATAAAAATGACACTTGAGTTGTGGGTAAGACTCGACAGCTTCATTTGCGGACTGATTGGCTTCGACTGCTTTGCATGAGTGAATTTTCTCGGGTTGTTGCAGACATCCAGTGTGAATTTCATTCGATAAATTATTAAAGATCTACATTTATTGAAATTAAATGAGCTCGATGCTCGTTTTACTCGCTGTACTTCTGCGTTTATGGATTCTTTTCAACTCACCGACGGCGAGTCTGTGCAACACAGTTTTCCTCGTGTGATTCCTGGTTTATGTCTTTGACTAACAATACACTCTTCAGTCCTCGTAGTTATTACACACCTTTGCATATCCAATATTTATCACAAGCAAGACACGCCGATATTAGCTGGCTAATTATATGAGCTAACTGCTCAGTCAGCTGTTTAACAGACATGTTAAAAAACAAAACAAAAAAACAACATGTAAGAGTTCAATTTGGAATCTCTTTAGTTTACTTGTCATTAATAGATCTTTCAATTGTAAGTTCAGTACAGCAGAATGAAGCCAAGGTTTTGAAGCAAACTTTATAAACGGTCTTTTATGTTCGAGCCATTTGGAAACGTCTGTCTGTTGCTGATGTGGTTTGACTACTGAAGCTCTTTTGGATTATTCTACGATCCATCCTGGTACTGCCAAAAGTCAGCAGTAAACTTGAAAGTAGTTGTAGTTCCAATATGACAGATACAAATGGAAACGTACACAAAAAGTTTCCTGTGAAGACAAAAAATCACTAATCATCCAAAAAGAAACAGAAAAAAAAAATGAATACAGCTTTCACACCTATAGTCGCTTACTGAAGTTTTAAACTGTATATATTTTGGTTCAACTTGATCGCAGTGCTGCGTCTCACAGATTTGTTCATAGCAAACTGGCTGACTGACAGGGAGCGTTAGTAAGGTTTTCTGACGCTCTGCTAATCTGGTTCCAATGTTACTTGGCAGAGCAGCATTACTTGGTGCCATCTGGTCATTTTTAGGTTTGCTTGCACCAACATTACATATGTAGTTCTTCAATGCACCATCTTTGGCTCACTTGCTTGCAATATCTACAACCTCCCGCTTGCTCAGATTACAGTATTACAATATGTCACCACATGATAACAGTCAGGAACCAGCGCCTGGTATATCAAATCTAATTGGGAATCTGTAGAAAGACTTAGGAAAATTGATGTTCACAGGCGTTCTTCTTGTGTGACTAGGCCTGAGTCACTTTGCAAAGAAAAATGAACACAGTGTGAACAAGTTAAAGGGGTATGGAAACATTTGCAAGTCACTAAACCCTCTTTAGGTAGGACCTCTTCTGGATCCCTCAGACCATCACAGGTTTGTTTAGAATCATTTAGAATCAGCCTTATAAGCCGAGACTGGGTGAACAAGCCAGTTTGGCTTAACGTTTTTGAATATACAAACTTTAGAGGTAATAAAATAAGAATATTTGCAGAGTGGCTGTAAGATCGTCACTGTGTTCCTCAAAGAGTCTGGGGCACTAAACTGTGTGAAGGCTGCTTAAAACTGTGTAAAAGTTTGAACTGTGTGTATCCAGCATGTGTGGAGTCTGCAAAGACGTTAGTTGCCCTTTATCTTTGTATCTAGAACTAGAGGTTAAAATATTCACTGAGAATCTGATGTGTGCGGAAACTGTTGGCTGCTTACTTATATTATCAATTCATCCATTTGTCTGAAAGTCGCAGCTTAATGGTTTTTTTCTCTGTTTACAATCCTTCAGTTTTAGCGCTGTTCATTTTAATAGTCTGTTTCTATTAATTGCGTTCATTAGCTTAGTTTTTACGCAAATCGTTTAAAAAGAGACTTTGAATCAATCTGTAAAAAAACCTTGTGAGCTCTTATCCTATCTTGAACATGATGTCATTGTTTTAAGGGTAAAACTTTGTTCAAATATATATAGTTGTATCATATATTAAATATTACAGTTTAAGTAATATGATTCTAAGGTTTAGTTAAAACCTTACTTGGAAAAAAAAAAAAAATCAGTATCCATACTTTCTTCTGCAGGGCAGAGATGTGTCCCTGCTGGCAGCTATCTAATCACAATGATTTGAGGTACAACTGATTTGAAGCCACGCTGAACTATTTCCCGGTCTATCACATAATTTAAAAAATGTATGGCTGTCAGAAGGGCGCAAACTCATGGGCAAACCTCTTTACTCTGCCGTCAGTCAGAGAGGCTACACCACCTAAGATGGGCCTGAAAATCAGGTTTGTCTTTTTGTATATATATATTTGTTTTTTTTTTTTTTTTTTTTTTTTTGGTCGTCACGGTAGTCATATCTTTGCTCACAACTAAATGAAATTGTTCACCGCTACAGTGGACGGAAGAACTAAACAGTTTTTGAAATTAACATGCGGCAGAGGGCTGTGAAGACTCTTTCAGATCTTTAGTCTGGATGCATGTTGCCCTCTCTAACACTAAAATGTTAGGTCTTTGTAATTCAAAGCCCTGAATAGAGTTGAGATAGGGGCCTCCTGCCTCTCTCTTTGTTGCAGGGGAGACTCCGGCTTTATGGATTAAAACCTGTCGACAGCAACGGGATGCTGGTCGGCGGACAGCTTTGATGGTGTCTCCCCCTCCTGCTATTGATTTCCCTTCCGCTGGCCATCACTCAGGCTGGCTGTAAGTGAGTTGTGAAACTCTTTGCGTCTCGGCCCCTCTTTGTTGATCTCCGGCCATTCGGAGAGCACTCTGTGTGTGGATAGAGTTACAAATGCCATTAGGTGTGTTTGTGTTTCTGCAGAAGGGCAGTTTGGAAACAATATGGATCGATAGCTTTCGTGCCGGCCTTAATTGAATTAAAATTGAAAACATGACAGAGGGGGGGAAAAAAAACAAAACTTTGCATGTGGAGGTCTATGAAAAGTTTAAGTATTATACTAACTGAATTAAGCACATAAAGTCAAAAACAGCTGCAAGGAACACATCCATATCCCTCGAATGCTTCTTCTGTAAAGCCGGCCACTGTGAATGAAGAGGTTGCCTTTGCACTTTAAGACGTCTAGCATCTGAACAAAATTATTTTCATGGTGTTAGTGAACAGGGGTTTTGGAACAGTAGGTGTTCATGATGAAGAGTGCACCAGTAGCAAGATCTGTAAAAGTACAATGACAATGTGTAGCATTGGCTTTGGCGTTCCCATCTAAAGTTAAAGCATGGCTTCACATGTTGATTGCTTTTCACAAGATCGTTCAAAAATATAAAACACACTGTAAAATCTTAACTGGTTGATTCTACACAAAGAGATTTAATGATGATGGTTTGAGATTTGTAACAAAACTTTATCCTGTTTGGAAAATGATAAAATTGTACGTTACGTTAACAGATTTTGTTTTTTGTTTAAATTGATGTTTTAAAACCTGATTTCAAAAAAGTGATTTTTACGCTGAATGCAGTTACCAACAACAAAGATCTTTTGAGCTATTGAGTCTTTGAAAAATCGTTTGTGAATTTTGGGATAGTGGTTTTTATTACTAATATTTCAACACTAGAGTAACATATCCCTACCTTAAATGTACAACTCACGCATGGACTCTGCAATGAGAGCGTTCACTGCCTTCACTTATTTCTTTTACTTTCTTATTTCTGCCCAACATTTAGCTTATGATTCAAACTCCATTAGTGCAGACGAAATGTTAAAGAATTTTCCTTTAAGGTCCAGTAAATTTCAGTAAATGTAGTCATGACGGCAGTAATAATATGTTTTTTTAGACTGGTCCTCTACATGTGTCAGGTTTTAACATTTTTTTTTTTTAAATAAAAATGTCCAGTGATAAAGTAATGAGTGTTAAAGGAGCCTAATGTACTTTAATCATTAGAGATCTCTTAAAGTCTGTTCCCCATTACTTTTTCTTGTCATTTACCCATGTTCAATGACTTTTGAAACTGTAACCTTTAAGCTAAACTCGGAATTTCTATTTCATCAAAAATATGAAACTTCAATCTAAAATCAAATTGCCTTCCAAATAAAACATTCTTTTTGTCGTTGAGGCGGTGCTAGAGGACGGATGATTACATTTTAACATTTTAAAGGTACTCAGGATTCTACGATGTAAATTTTTTCTGCCAAATGACGTGGTGATGTTTCCGTCTTTGCATCCTTCGGTTCAGGTAATTTCAATCCCAACGTTTTGGGATTTCTGCGCATTGGGATCAAGGCTATCGAGGAGCTTCTGCGATGCTCTGGGAGAAATGCTAACACAAACGTATCCTGCCGAGCCTCATAGCCGTTACTGCCCCAGTGTCACGAGAAGAGTGACAGCTTTGGATTTGAATAATGACTTTTTCTTTTTTTTTCCATCTTGCATTAATCAAATCATTTTGGCTCCTCTGTAATTTCATCCAACCCTCACAAGAGGCTACAGAGTCATTTTCTCAGAATGGAGAATCATTTGGAAAATAACAAAATGATCCCACATTATTCAAGGGGAATGACTGAGGGGAAAAAAAACAAAAAAAACAATGAATTGAATTTACCTCAATAAGCACCTAACACAAGAGCATCAACCACTGTTTGAGTATTTGAGTGTGTTCACTGTTTTCCCATTCACCTCAGCACAGAATGCTTCCCATTATTATTTTAATTTCACACACAGGAAAATAACCCTTTTTTTTTTTTCCTAGGCTCCTCTAGTAATCATGATGTTTACTGGTAGGATCTCTCTTGGCAAACTGATTCAATGCAGAGCCTGACTAAAGACTGTTCTATAAACTAAAGCGAATGACTGTGATTCCTCCTCTGGACCAGAGATCCTAATGTCTCAACCTGGAGGCAGGCCTGGTTGTTGCTATGCATCCAGTTTTTGGGAATCTTTACTCAAAACATTCGAGAAAAGGACACGAGGCGGCTGCTGTGTTGATCCGTGTCGCAAAAGTCCACCGGCGATTCATCTGTGCTCGGAGACGGAGGTTTCTCTGTGCCTTTGGATGACAAATGAGGTTTTGAATGACACGCGCTTCCTTCTGTGTCCCAAACAGCTATTCATAACAGCCAGCCTTCTTGAATTTCTTGGATTGAGTGCTATAAAGTGTGCTGTCTGAGAACTGACTGACTGACTTACTGAAAGACTCAATTGTCCAGACGAACGATGTGTGATCTAGGAATGTCTGATTGGAAGGAGCAAAATGCATAAGCCATGATGGGATTGGTTTCTTTCTTCTTTTCTTCATCCTTATCAAAGACAGAGACTGAGACGTCATTTTTAACCGTCACTCTATTTTAGAAATGAGGCTTTGTGTTAATGTAAAAGAACAAACTGATTCAAAACCTAGGTGGTGGAGAGAGTTATCAAATCATTTCCAAGAGTTTGGGACTGCATTGAGGAACGATCAGAGCAGTTACACTCAAACGGAGAAAACATTAAACGGCGGTGAACTTTTCCAGGAGTGGTCAGTTTATCAAATCGCTGCAGTAATTAGGACTTTATCAACGAGTCCTAAAAGAAGGTCACAAAAGGAGCTAGAGAAGCACTTAAAGCCTCGCAGACTTTACTTGTAGAGTGAAAATCAGTGTTGAGGAATCGATAAAAAAAGGAGACACAAGGCAAAAACAAGTCCGACTGCTCACAAAAAAAAAAAGTACACCTTTACTGGAAACATCTTGGTAAGCAGCCCCCCTAGGGGGCATGGGACATTTTTTTTTCTTTTGCAATAAATTTGCAAATACACCCTGCTCTATTTTTGCATAAAGTCATGAATCTCAGTTTAAAATTAGAGAGCCTCAGTGAAAACATGTTTATACATTCTCAACTATTTGATGCAAAAAAAACAAAAAAAAAAAAAACTGATGTAAAATCTTTTTATTCGCTAAACCTTTACGTTTGTTTGTGTAAGGTAGAGATGGGACCGCACATGAGAACTGCCTCGAAGCCATTCAAACCACACACAAAAATGAGACCGTTGCAACTGTCAGATGATTTTATTACCCCGTGAAAGAAACTCAGAACTGGTCCAAATAGTTTGGATGTATTTTTACTTTCTTTTCTTTCCGGCGGAAAGTTTCTGTTTAAATCTTAGAAGGGATGGAAAGAGCTGCAAAGCTCATGTCTGACCTGTTTTGCTTTTGTATTTTGCACATAGGTTTGTGGTGCATTTCTATCCTATAAAAAACAAAAAACCAAACTTCAGATATCTCACAAACGAGACATTATGAAACCTTATAGCAGAAAGCACAGTGGCCACCGTAAGAAAGACTTTTACTATTCAGTTACGCCGCATCAACTGATCAGAACCGTATTGCGAGAAAACGCAAAAGTATTGCGAGGGAATGCAAAAGGAAAAATAAAGTCCTCCATGTCCCCTATGGGGCTCCATACCAAAGACATTAAAAAAATAAAAAAATCTATTGACTGATGAGAGAAAACTGGATCTTTCCTGGAGGTGTGCTAAGCAAAGTGACTTATAGAACTGATGCAAGAAGTTGAGCTCTTTAAACCGATTATGTTTTATAACTAACACTGTTGCAGGCTGGCTAATAATGGGGAAGGGGAATGTGCCAGGGCAAAGATGAAAGAGTGGGAGATGGCCAGAGGGCAGACGCAAGCAACACAATTCACTCATAATACCATTACAAGGAAACAACTTTTAATAGCTTTAGAACCCTAGGAAAGCGGCGGAGAGGCGTCTGGTGCTTCGGCGTGACTGTTCTGAGGGATTAACACGATCCAAACTCTAAAAATCTTTTTGTTGAAAACTCGTCTTTTTTCCAAGAGTGCGCATGCACACGCATTAAAACTGCTGTGATAAATGACCGTATTACAAAACGCCTGCTACGTGGACGTGTGGAAGGGTTTTAATGCAGATATTAAAATTGGGAAAAAAAAAAATAAAAATTGAAAAAAGTGGCGATAAAGACAGATATTTCAAAGCAGGGGAAAGAAGAAGCAAAACAATTCTAGAGACGGAGCAGTGACATGAGGAAAAAAAAGAAAGATGATGTGTTTGTACACCTGACTAGCTTGTATGCATCAATCAAACGTGGGGCCCTTCAGTTCTTCACACACGCCCCAGTCCTCTCTGGCTCTCTGCGTTATTGTAAGGTGACACTTGCAGTCAGCCAGTCTCCGCCGTCCCATCCCCCAGATGGAAGTTGAGATGTATGAGTAGCATTTAGGCATCAATCAGCGCCGAGAGGCCCCGGTGGCATGCAATAACGCCGTGCCAACGCTCGCCACTTCAGACAATATAGCGCGCGAGGACTGCACGGTGAATGATGGCGGCGCTGGAAAGAGTGGCACAAATATCAATTCGCGAGTCGTCCCGCTTGTTCTCAGAGTTTTCTTCTCGTCTTTATGGGCCGACACACCGCGTCTGAATTTGCTTTAATAAAGCCCAGAGTTATACCCACAGGAAAGCCGGCGCCCCAGGATGTGCCGCACCTCGCGCACAATAACTTACTGTTATTGTAAGGTAATAAAAGCGGTGATAATTAGACGTATTAAAGTGATTTCCCAGTTACACCAGACTAAACAGCTAGCATTTCTCTTATTTTTAAAGGCCGGGAAATATTCCCTGTGATGGGATTTGGGCCGTTTGATTCACTACATTTCTGTCCGAAGGCTGCCTCGTTACAGTTCGTAGTCAGGGTGTTGTCTATATGAGAAGCTGTTATCCGCAGTATTAATGTCTTGTTTTGCTGAATTTCATTAGCTTATTGACGACAGACACTTTGATTCTGACATCCTTTCCTCTGCTCAGCGCAGTGAAGAGAACCTAAATTAAATCTTTGCCACGGCAAAATTAACTGTGGTAAAGAAATCATGTCTCATCACTGATGATGCATTCTGGAAACAAAAGCCCTCATCATTGTCTTTTTCACGGATCATCAGTCGACGTTGACTTTTTGATTACCGTGGGAGGGGAAATGTAAAATGTGCTTAGTAAATACGCAATGTTTAAATGGCATTCTGATGGCTGAGGCCCTGTTTCTGTATACAGCAGCGCACCAATGAGCAAGCTGGATGTTTTCACAAGCTACCCAACAACCACAGAAGTCAAAACGACATGTTAACTCAGTCGCCACCTCGGTTCCGATTCACTCCTTCCCCAAAGACCGACAATCTGCTGAAGTGAGAATAACTTGTTTTGTGAGATGTGTTTTACACAGGATACAAAATAATGATAAAAAAGTAGCTTTTTAAAGTATAAAGACAAAGATGAAGCTAAAAATGACCAACCTATTTAAAATTTGTTAGCAAATGTTCCATACAAGTATATACCCTGCATTCCTTTTATTGCATGGTGTGGTTTTGCTTATTTTTACTTTCCACAGAAAAGCTGAGATGTAATAACTTATGCAGTGTGCTATGTTCTGAAAGGATCAGCAAGGATCATATTCGGTATATTCTGATAAGTTTATTTTGTAGCACTGAGAATGAATAGTCAAAAAAACTACAATCAGTCTTCACAGATTTGATGGAGAAGCAGCGGAGCTTGTATTTCTCTTCCACCCTGGTTCCCTGCCCTGCTGTATTTGATCAGTCAGAGCCCATTTCCCCTCTCCCATCTAGACAAACTGGCTACTGTCGACCCATTTGTTCTTAATGCCGCCAACAGCAATTTGATCTTTAGTGTGGTGCCAATCAATTTTAGGCATGCTGCGGCGCAACCACTGTTGAACAAATCTGGGACTTGATGTGCCTTCCATGTCAACCTTTTAGGCCAATCTCCAGGTTGCTGTTTATGTCTGGATAAAGTTGTTTAACACCAAGATGATCCTGGATACAAACACTTTCATCCAGAGCAGGAAGTCACAGAGAAGCTTTCGGAAGTTTCTGTGTGACGATTGATTATTTTACCTCTGATACCTTATTCTTGGTCCTCTCCTGTTCTTTGCTTTATCTGCTGCCACTGGGTTGCATTTCTTATGACATCCCATTTATCTTATATGCGGATGACCATCAAGTCTACGTCCTTTTAAAACATAACTCAGCCGCTCCTGGACTGTGTGGATGACATCGGGGGATGGATGGCCCTGAATTTCCTCTGTTTTAATGAACTCGTCCTTTCCAGGCGCCACCTAGAGGCAGTATTCTGCGCTTTTACTACTTTATATCTGAATTATGGTAATTTCCTTTTCTAAGCAGGATTCTCACGACTGTGTTATTGTTTATTGTTTGCTCTTTATTTAACATTATTGTACAGAACTTTGATCAGATGCTATGTGTTTATTAAGTGCTTTAAAAATAAAGCAGCATGGTAAAAAGAAGTAAAGGGTATTCAGATCTTTCCAACTAAATCCAATAGATTTTACTAACAGATTTCAAGTGTGTATAACAGCCAGAATAGTCCCTTCAGTGCAGCTCTCAAAAGACACTTTAAAGCACGAATAAGATGCTTTAAAGTGTGCTTATATATCGCAACGCGTCCTGCTGTGATGTCTTGAATCCAAGCTGAGCAGAACTCTCTGCAGATGCAATTTTATGAATTTTATTTAGATCAGATATAACTTTAATGCAAAACATTGATGTTTTTGTTACTTATTCAGTTTGTGCTCTGGAAGTCAATAAGAGGAGAGGGAGCCATCGCACCGCGGGGCTGCAGGCGGAGCTGCGGTCCATGTAATTCTCGCTTTGCATTAGTATGTTTGCTTCTCTTTGGTTGTTTAGTCAGCCTCTCCTCTCGTTGATGGCCTTGTACCGCGAGCCCACGCGCAAACAGATCCACAGTCACAGAAAAATAAGTAAATTAAAAAATTGAACGTGCGGACAGCAGCGGAAGACTTCCATGCCGTGCGAGTGCATGTACTTCAACTGATTACTCTCCCATTCCTACAATGCCGTGAGGTTCCTTTCAGAGTCTTACATCAACACCACTAAATCACGCAGCTGTTCAGTGCACGCCCTAACCTGCTTCCTGAGCACTGATTTATTAATAATGTCTTCATTCCAAAGCCAGAGAATGTGCGTAAATGCACAGAGGTGCTTTTAAATGAACTCAAAATGTCCTCTAGTACAACCCTATTAAAATTTTAGCATAATAGTTCATTTGGTTGTGCGTGACATCACCGATTTAGAGCAGTTTGAGGGCTTCCCTGCTGATTGAGACGGAAGAAATGAAACTAAGAGCTTTAGATGGCGTTTTGACTAAAGTCCGATAGGTTAGAGTCCTTGTCAAACAGCGTTTTGACTAAAGTCCAAAGGGTTGGAGTCCCACTTGACGGCATCTCAACTAAAGTTCTACAGCTTTTTATTTCTCTTTCTCACTGTTTACGTTTTACTTATGTTTTTTAAATCTCTTTCTCACATGCTGTTTTTATTTTAATTATGTAAAACACTTTGAAATGCCTTGCTGCTGAAATGTGCTATACAAATAAAATTTGATTGATTGATTGATTGATTGATTGATTGATTGATTGATTGATTGATTGATTGATTGATTGATTGGACATGCATTTTCAACATTTACCCACTTGGCCTGAAATATTATAAGGGTAATGATTTTTAAACATGTTCATCACGTCTTACCTTTGAAATGTTGGTTGTTTCATTTAACATTTTAGAGCAGGATGTCTCAACAGCCGTTGCCGTCCAGACACGTGGACGTCTCATATCCACTTTGACAGTAACACTACTGGCCTATTCAAAGCCTACTGTAAGACAATGTGATTATACGATGGCAATAAATATTGTCTAACAGCAAGAATGAAGAGTTGTTATTGTTTCATCAAAGGTCAATTGATTTGAACACTTTCTACAATTATTTATCATTTGTTTAAAGCCAAAAAACAACAACAATCCATTATACAACCAGCTAAAAAGCAAAGCAGCCAAAGAACAACCAAAACACCAACACAAGCATGAAATCAAAATTAATCTATTTTACTGTCTATGAGTTACACTAAAGAAACAGCAAATTGATGATCAGGTTTTTATTTTTTATGCTGTGCCTTTATTGCACAGTGTCAACAGTAACTGGCATATTATTTTATGGATGAAGTGCGACGCACACACACACACACACACAAAAAGTAGAAATTATTTCCTGAAAACGTCTTCATTTTGCAGGACAAGTAAAGTAAAAAACCCAAGATAAACGTGAAGATGAAGAGCAACACGGTTCGATGTTGCTGTGGGAGTTGTGTTAACAAGATCTTGATTTTGTTGTCTAGAGCTGCTTCATCAGCGCTAAAATTAATTACTATTAATGCACAGAAAGAACGGGACTCTTAAACAACCAAAGCACATGGAACAATAATAAAACAAACAGAAAGCTAAATTATATTATAATGCACAAGGAAAAAAAAGGGGGGGAAAGAATGAATGATGCATCAGGTTTGCTTCCAAGGCCAATTGGGAAAACTATGTTAGACTTTTAATGAGCTCTAGGTTGGAACACCACATGTGCTCAGAAAGAGAATAGGACATCCAGCTCAGGATGGAGAAAGCTTTGTTTAAATGATTTACATAGAAAGTGGAGACGCAGATAGACGCTGCGCATGGTCTGCCCGTTAGAACGCTGAAAGACTTTGTGGTCCAGGGTTCTGCTGGCCCACGAACAGCACAGCTCATCCAATAGGACGCAAATTAATTATTAAGCGGCTCTTACCCGCCACTCTTCAACGCAACATCGTCTCCACTCACAGGCTCGGCCGCTGGTAGAAACAAAGCGAGGCGTCGTCGCTCAACACCTGCCGGTCGATGAAAGTTTCATCCTTTTTGATGAAAGTGGTTTTATGGCTGCGTGTAAAAAAAAAAACAAAAAACGTCCGTTTGTTGACAGTTTTGTTCTTGGTCGTTGACAGATGGGAGGACGGCGGCAGGCTGGAGACGCTGCAGCTATTTGCGTATGCAGACTGTAAGCGTCCTGAGATTTGACTGTAAATCCATCCTTAGACGAGATTTCATTAGCTGAATAAAAGAAGGAAAAAATAAATAAGCACGGAATTTGTTGCAACATTCCGACGTAGGTTTGGGAAACCTTCGTACCTATATTCAGTCCTTTCTGACCTCATCTGTCATACTTGATCTCCTGAACCTACAAAAGGTTCTCCTAACACTGGATTTGGACTAAAAATGAGCCAGAATCTCGAGCGTCTTTGCAGGGTTTTGGAAGAGTCGTTTGAAATGCTGGTGGGTAACAAAATGTTTTCGATTTGAATGTGTCAGATATCGAACATTTTAGGCATAAAAGGTTCTATTGGGAAGAAATTATCTGTTCCTTCCTTAAAAGACTGAGACCTAAAGAACCTTGAGAACCATCAGAGTGAGTTGATTAACCCACTTTTCCAAGAAAACTTGATAAAACCTATTAGAAAAGTTTAAGATGTGACAGCTAATTCAACTGCACGAAAATTAGTTTCAAGAAAGTGTCGACTCGGCAGGCTAAATACAAATACGCAACACACATTTTAGATACTCATTTAAAAAATATATAGCTAAATAAGTTGAAGCTTTTTCTGAATCACATTGATATTCGTGGCTGTTACTTCAACAAATTGGGAAAGTTCAAGGGGAACCAATATCACATGTATGATGTTATGTTTGGGATTTGCAGGGAACTGCAATTTGTGCCATAGAAAATATTTGAAAATGTCTTGGAAAAGAAAAATTGCACTTTCGTGTTTAGAACCACCGTCTTTTCCTCGCGCTGCCGTTTGACTGACATCATATTTTATAGTCGGGTCTAAATTCGCTCATGCTCTCCGTAATCGCTCCATCACACCCAGGATGGAGAGAAACAAAGTGACGGGAAGTCAGTGAAAGTCATCAAGTCCAAATCAGTCCTTCAAACCTCGGAAAAGGGAATGAATCTCCAGCACACAAAGCTAAACCGTTTACCGGAGCTTCCATTGTTTATGCATTTTATTCAGAAAGCCTTTTTAGCAGGTTAAAAAATGAGCTCATACGCAACGTCTTCTCAGATTTACCTCAAAAGGACGCTCATTCGGGTGGAGAGCGTCCCCCGTGGCTTACCCCCGGTCCAGTTTGACCCCCTCCGCTGCAGTGTATTGCATTACTTAGATTTGTGTGGTGATGAGCTGCAATTCCCTCTGGGCCGCGGTGGGATTGTAGGTTGACGAGGTTAGGCAGAAGGATAAAGCAGCAGGGATATAACAGCCTAGACAAGCTTCCCTGGCTGGATCTTCCCAGAATCACACCCAAGATTGGTCATGGATGGAGCAGCTAGGTCGCTCAGCGCGACACAGTGCACGTGTGCGCGTGCGTGTGTGTGTGTGATCCTGCAAACTTCACTCCATCTTTGTCACGTACCCAGTGGGGATTGCAGCACTTCCAAGTGTCAGATGGCCTGCCAGGCAATCACAGCTCCAAATGTCATCCTTAGTTGCAGGCCTTCCACGCCCAGGCCAGCCACCAGGAAGACCATCCATTTATCTGTGCCACTCCCCTGCACACAAAACATTCAACCTTTCCAGCTAAATCTGGAAAAGCAGAAAGGAAAAAGAAGAAGATGAATCCAAGGTTGAGGGCAATATTTTACCTTTGCTCTTTTCCAAATTTCCCAGGGAAAATGTATCTTAAAATGAAACGGCCCTGATACAAATCCTCCTTTAGAGTCCAGTTTGTGTTTGGTAAAGCATCTCAGGAGGTCCATAAATTTGCTCAGCTTGCTGCTCAATGAGCCGTCAGCCAGGTATCAGTCATGCGTCCAGTGGAAAAAAAAAAAAAGACTTTCACAGTTCACCGGATTATTGAACGTGCTTTCATACCAAATATGAGATAAAAGCCTAAAAAGGGGCTATGAGGGGGACATTTTTGCCCCCCCCCCGCTTTGTATTACTAATCTATAATTGTCAGATGGTAAAACGACACCAGTTTGTATGAGAAAGTCACTTTACAGGGAATGATAAATGGCAAACAACTCAACACAGAAACCGACCATGGGAATAGTTTCACATAAAAGGCTTTTTGGGAAAATCTGTAATCTAGTGGGTGGCTCATCTATTATGTATATTCACACATTTTCTTTTGAGTACTGCAGTAAATACACTTACAGAGAATGACTGATTCATTCTCACAAACTTCTTTTTGGCTTATTTATATTTTTCCAGTCTAAAAAGTAGACCTGTCACATGGCATGCCCGATATTGCCAAAACTGAGACGCCTGAGAAATGATTTTGGTAACTGGGTGTCAAGATGCTTCATTTTACACACCGTCGGATGCAACTGTTTTTCCTATTTTTCCCGAAAATTTACCATATTCGTTTCTGCATGGACTTGGCTGAAAAATTGTTTTCGTTTAGCCGCTGCAAGATTTGAGTTGCACCGTACTGTTGCAGGGGAGCGATGCAAATTTGTGGGATACAGGAGGAAATAATATCAATTTCATCAAGATCATTTTTGAACTATGAGGAACAAAGTTGAGGCCAAAGAAGAGGGAGAAATACAGAGTGCCAATATTAAAAAAAAAATAAAACAAATAAACAAAAAATAAAGTCTGTCAGGGTGTTCATGTCAGATTTGATCCCAGTTCTTAGTTTACTGACATTTCAAATGTGTTTCCAGAGAGATCAACAGATTTTAAAATGCATATAGATATTTTTAACTTACTTTGAGCTACAATTTCTTGTGAGGTTACTTTGATTGACAATAGTGGAACTTAAAGCAGAGACCAAAAAACAAAAAAAAATGTCAGATGTAATGAAAGATGAACTATTGCCACTTTCCACCCAGTACCATTGATTGAGCATAGAAAGACCTGTATGAAGGTAGAATATACAAAAAAACGCTACGACTCCATTTATTACTTTCAACGACATTAACTTGCTTAGAGCTCAACCCTGCAAGGGAAGTCGTAAAGGAGCAGGAAAACATTTTTTGTGTGCCCCCCCAGGAATTACTCTAAAACATTTTTGTTTCGGTCCTAAAGGAAACTCAAAACTTAGCTGGCGAAGGAGACGGACGCATGCAAAATGATAAATGATTCTCTCTCTCTCTTAATCTAGGAAGGGAATAAGCACATGTTTTTTGTTTCTTTTCTCACAAAATTAGAGAAAAACTGAAAACACGCAAAAGAGGGGGATGGGGAGAAGAGAGAGAGAAGGAGAGAGAGAAAAAAGCCACATTTTCACAAAATATCACTATCACTGTCATTGATCAGTAGGACTGAAGAGAGAAAGGAGATCAAAGGCAGTGGAGTGATGGCCTCTAGCGATCCAGACTGAGGAGGTGAAGGGCAAACTCTGTCAGAGCCCCCCCCACCCTCCTCCCTCCTCTCTTGTTCCAGCTTTTTCTCACTCTGAACCATACCTGGGCTCTGCAAACCTCGCGCGCTTTGAAGCGGATCCCGAACTGCGTGTTCTAATTTTATATGTCCCAGACGCACACTTGGACTGTAAATATTATTTTCCTTCCACCTCCTCCAGTCCTGTCCCAGTTCTGCTGTCAATCTCGGAGACAGTTAGCAGCGGATTGTCAACACAGCATGTCAGTCTATTTGCAGCAGTTGCTGCCTTCAAGCTGGACATGCATCTCGTGTCACCACTTTATTTTTAATAATATATATATATGAGAAAACGAGAAAGAGAGAGAGAGAGAGAGAGAGAGATAGGGGGTTTAAAACAGGAAGTCTTTAGCTGAGTCAGTAAAACTTTATTTGTATAGCAACCAAAAAGCTTGACAGGAGCAGGCATTCAATATATAAAAAAGTAAATAAACTGCTGAGTTAAAAAGCTGTTTCCAACTGTTTTTTACGAGTTGAAAAACTTGGAAAACAGTTGGATTAACATCCGTTTGAAGGAGAACTGATCATGTTTAGTAATTTTATCACTAATAAATGTATCGCTACGCTCCGATACAGTTACCAGCTTTGATACAATAGGAGACATTGTGAAAGATATCCTTACATGCCTTCATTAACAAAAAAATTAAATAAAATAAAAATCATCCTTTCAGTTAGCCTGCAGTATGAATCAGAGGAAAATCTACTTTTAGTTCAACCAGGGCTATTTAATCGTTGTCGCTGCAGAAACCTTGGATCTGATCGAGGAAGGAGAAATTAAAGAGAAGAAGCTGCCAGATGAATGTTGAGTCGGCTCAGACAGAACAACCGGAGCCGTGACCCATGGGAGACGAAACGGAAGGAGAAGCTACAACCACATGCGCTCAGAGCGACCACCATGACTCACTCCACCTAATCTCCAGTGGAAGGCACAAGTCCTTGAAGTATTACATTTTCCTCATAACCGGAGCACAATGCTGCGTACACGGAGTCTTTAAGCGGAAGGCGGATGTTGACTGTCTAAATATTTCTAAGGTTATCCTTCATATTAACCTTTTTATGAGGAGGTTTTCATTATCATCCATCTGTTCGACTCTCTGATTTCCCCCCCCCCTGCCCCCCACACACACATACACACACACAGAGTCGGATTTACTCAGCTCTCCAATAAAGTCAGCCCACCTACGCTGGAAGTCAGAGAAGAGAAGACCTTCAGGAGGACTGGGGACCCACGAGCTGCGCTTAGATCTGATCAGAAGACAGGAAATTGCTGAAGGTGTTTGTGTACCGTTTACCGGTGGGGGGGGGGCTCTTTGGAGAAATATGACAGGAAGTGCACACCTCAATTAAGAACTGAATATTTTTATGTATTCACACTTGGAAAAAAAACATGTTGCAGAAAATATTTTCACCTCTTCTGCTTAAAAATGAATGTTTTCGTGTTATGAACATGAAGGAGTCTTCCTTCATGTTCATGACTGTTAGGAAGTGCCATTCAGTAAATAATGATACTGTTAATACAAGGTTGTACTAAAAGTTGTGTTAAAAGTCCATTAACATTACCAACTTTGCATTATCTGGTAAATAACACTTTTAATGCAAAGTTGTACTAAAAATTGCACTAAAAGTGTCAACTTTGCATTGATTTGCACTAACAGTGTTATTATATAATAGGTGGTACATCATGTTTGTGACAGTATTATGTCAGTCTGATGCACACCCCTTCAAATAAAGTGAAGCCAGGTATGTACATACATGGTTTCAACTGTAGTTAGCCAACCGTTTAAGTGTGTTGTGCATGTCTGCGTGTGTCTGCGCGCGTGTGTGTGTGTGTGTGTACGCGCAGCCCTGGGAACGTACAGCAATATTGAGTGAGTTTTAGTGTGAAATCCGTTACCATGTCCCGCCTTGGCAGGGCCCAAACACTTGATTGATGAGAAAACTGCAGGGGATTTAATGCTTCTTCTATTGCACCCCGAGCACCAAATCCGCTCCGTTTCGCAGGACCCACGGAAATATGACCGTAAATTGAAACCAAAGGAGGCGGTGGGACGGTGTGGGGTGGTGGGGAGGGTTCATATGCGATACCCTAGAAGTATACAAAAAAATTATTTTCGAAACAGGGAGTGGGCAAGGATGGCGGGTTATTTGTAGAATGCTTGCATTGCAGAAAGGAATAGGCTCTGGGTGGATAGTGAGAAATGAAAATGAATGAAACCCATTTGATGTTTTTCGGTTGGTGCGCGAGTAAATCCACACAAACTCTTGGCCCTGCCAGCGCGCTCTCTTATGTGGCTGACAAGTTTATTTATCTCAGCAGTGTGAATTAAATCTCGGAGCCGGGTGTCTCTGCACTGTTTACCTGCTCAGAGTTGGCTGCCATGCTTAATGCTATCAAAGCAACGTGTAGATGAAGGAGGCAGCCCAGCCAGTTTTTGATTAGGCATATTCCTCCTATGGAGTGAGCTGAAAAAGAGGTGACAGAATTTTATAATGTATATAAAAAGGCATATATATATATATTTTCTTTTTTTTGCTTTGTTCGTTTCTACTACATCTGCAGTGGAAAATCTGCTTGAGTTTTCATTTCTTTGCAGATTCTCTGGCCTTTCCTCTCTTTCTGTACATTTCTCAAAGATCAGAGTGGATTGGTGCTTCAGGCTCCAAAGTAAAAAAAAAAAAAAAACAGAAAAAGGAAAGACATGAGACAGGAAGGATGTGATTAAAGGATAGAAAAGTACGGACATATGGAGGAGAAGATGGAGAAAGCCATACATGGGTGGGGAGGGGGATGGATTACGGCCAAGAGCAGCATATAGTTGATAGGTAAACAGGCCTGGCATGCCGGAATAAGGAAGTACCCTCCAGTGGCTGTGACTGTGGAGAGAATAAATGCCAGTGATACAAACAGCCCAAAACGGTATTAATCTCCCCGATAGCCTTCATGCCCGCCGTGCATTAGAGCAAATAGCGCGCTAAGCCACAGACCTATTCAATCTTCCCCCGCGCGCACTCCCTCAGCACCGCCTGCAAAACAGCCAAGGCCCAGCGCAATAAGGCATGATGGAGGAGTCGAGCGCGCGAGCGGCCCCATCCGCTGTTGCATTTTACATTTTAATCACATCACACAATGAGACAGGTGGAAATCAAGCGCAGGCAGGTGGAGGGGGAAGCAATTAGTGGCGGTAGCGGTTAGCGGGGGGGAGGAGGAGGAAAGATAAAGGTGGGCAGAAAGAAAACTTGGCCAATTCAACTTCCATCAACATCTTACAAAAAAAAAGAACCAGAGATTAGAGCGGGGGTTTGGCTTTCTGGCTCCGACTTGAGGTTGTGACGCGAGCAAGAAAACCAAGCTTTGAAAGTGTCCAAAGCTTTGGAAAACTGAAACCTTGTTTGTTAGGAAATATAAGTCTAGTGTTTTTACCCTCTCATAGTAGCCAACAGTAGCAACAGGAAACTCAGACCCAACAGCACAACAGCATCCGACCAACTGAAATCTTATATTTTACTCTGTTTCTCTGCGATCCAGTCATCAGTCTTTGCTAAGAGTTTGTGTGCGTGTCCGTGTGTGTGTGTGTGTGTGTGTGTGTGTGTGTGTGTGTGTGTGTGACTCCTGCTTGGCTCCTAAAGCGTGGTGCACTCAAGGTTTCACTTCTAAGTGTGACAAATGAAGAGACCAGAGAGCTCGAGTACGGAACTGCAAATGAAGCATTGAAAACCGAGATACTGGACAAAACACAAACAAACAGAAAGACACTAATGAGCTGAAGTTCTATGGCCGCCTCTAATGGTTGAAATGGTTTCTTTGTGGAAAGACAGTATTTTCAAGGGACGCTCTTAACACCCGCACAGAAAGTAAGCTTTTAAACTCGTAATGCGGCTTTGGGGAAGAACAGTAGAGATCTGAAGTTTGCTGGTTGAATCCCAGTTTCTCAAATCATGTCCAAAGACCCTGAACTCTACATCTCTGTATATGGATTGGTCAATGATCCCTTGTTTTTCAAAAGCTCATAAAGTGGTTGATATGATTAGAAAAACAATACACAATCTCCATATATTAATCATTTAACAGCAGATAAATCATTTCCGCCCATCTCAAGCCATTAGTCTCCTGGAGGGTAAAAGGCAAGACGGCCATCTTGACTTTACAGTGGCCACATGTTGGAATTTATGACATTTAAATGCATTGAATCAGTGGCTTATGTAACCACTCTTTATTTCAATTTCAGCAGCTAGTCAAGTATTAAAAAGTATAGTATCTAAAAGTATTCACACTTGAATGCATGTGCGGCGTCTACATCTACATTCACAAAGTCCGTATGGGGATGAGCGAGTTTGGTGAGAAAGAAGACAGCGGTCTGTCAGCCCAATAGAACGACTTTGAGCTCCAATTCTTTGAGGTTAAAAGGTTTCCACGCCATCATCTTAAAATTTGTCCAGCTGCACAGTTTCTCTGTCAGATTCAAGTTGGGGACAATGGTTGGGTCAATGCTGAACTACTTCCAGACAGAAGAACCATGATTGGCAAAATGAAATACTACTCCAAACTTAAACCTGCCAGGGTTAAAATATATTTTTTTAAACTTAGCTAAATCCATAGCACACTTTTCAGATTTACATTTTTAACTATCTATCCCATTCTTTCACTTCAGTTAGGTCCAACTTCATGTTAATCTATCGCATAATATCTCAATAAAATATAGCACCGCCCCTAAAATGTGTACCAGTGTTTTTGAGGCAAAAGGATCCATACGAAACAAGCTTGTTCCAATCAATCCAAATGTGAAACATTTTTAGATTTTCATCTCCCTCGCCTTTTCATTATTTCAACAGCAAATAAGGAACTGTAGCTGCGAAGCCCAACTGAATCTGAGCGTCTTGCAACCAACAAATCCCATATAGCAAACTCAAACAAGGCAGCCCCTCAGCCTTTTCATGAAAAAAAAAAAAGAAAAAGAAAAAAGAAACTCATCCAAGTCACACTCCAGGGTGGTGCGTGTTTGTCCCACAGTTCTGGAAGGGGCCATCTGTGAAATCTACAGTGACACATGTCTTAGCCTGCCTGATGGAGCTGCTCATCCAATAAAACATTTACAATTTACAGGAGACTTCCACTGATGGAGAAAGTCTGAGAAAGTTTTGCTCACCTACAGAAACTGGAATCTGAAGACGACTGCATCTAGGATCTTTGCAGCTGAGGTCATCACTTTGGAACGTATATCATATATATATATATATATGTGTGTGTGTGTGTGTGTGTGTGTATAGAGCCCATGAAAATCTTAAAGCATCCACATTTGAACAGTAGACGGCAAAGCGGGAAGTTCTCTGGGCACGGCTGAGGTGATTAAAAAGTAAAGTGCAGAAGGAAGGGGTGTTGGCTCGGAGGCCTCCATGGCTACGACTGAATTGTTCCTTTACTGATGAGCAGAGGACAGGCCTGTCATTGCTGCAGGGAGCTCAGCTTGTTAGTACAGGGGTCAGCAGCCCGGGAGTTAACTGGAGAACCAGAGAGGTTGACCGATCGGTCAAGGGTTAAAAGCCGGGTTTGACCCTTCGACATGAGACCACTAATGAGATACTCAGCTTGGCAAAATAAATAAATAAATAAATAAATAAATAAATGCACTCACACAAACAGATGCAGATCGATTATCAATGGTGGGATCTGCAAACACTCATGCAGCCTTTGGATGCATTTTAAGGAAAGACCGCAAACATGTGGCTTCCTAGTGTGAGGTCATTGAAAAAATAATAATAAATACAAAAATCAAGCATGACATCTGGAAAGAGTTCTGGTGGTTAAACAGTTTGAGAACTGCATGATTTTCATCAAGAATTTTGATTTTGTAGACATCTTCTGTGGTCTGATAAAAAATAAAATTCAAGTGTTTTGCTTGAATAACAATTAGATCCTTACATTTGGAGGAGAAATAAAGTTCGAAAGCCTTGCACTGCATGCAACGTAAAGAGGTGGCAGCATCATGATGAGAGTATTTTTGCTTTCGGAGGAAATGGTGCTCTTCTCAATTTCAATGGGATCTCACAAGAAAAGAACAGTCTGCGACTTTTTAAGACATCAGCCAGAAAATTGGAACCTGCGTACGAATAGGTTCTCCGAATGGAAAACAACTAAACGTCCAACAGCTAAATTAAACGCAAAGTGACTTACAGGTAAAGAAAATGTTTGGGAGTGACTGTCACAAAGCTCCGAGCTCTTTGTATATGATGTATATAAATGAATACAGCAGTGCAACTTCTATTATTAGTTTATATAAAGTGCTAAACGAATAAAGTTGCCTTTTTCTCCCGTGCATACAGATGGGTGCGGAGGTGTCTGTGACCTTTAGCGTAGCATTTCCTTACACCTCTCCCATCCCACGTGTTTAACCCCCCAACCTGCAAAAACCTAACCCCCTTAAGAGCACAGCTTGCAAAGGAAGTTTCCAGAGATATTCAGAGATCAAGAGCCAGAAATGGAGACGGGGGGGGAGATGGTAAGGAGACGGGATGCTGGTAAAGGTCACATTTGCCTGCCTTCGTGCTGTGACTTCACCCCCCTTGTCTCTCTCATTAGTTCTGCACAGTGGAGAGAAAAGAAATGGAAAGGTAAACAACTTCCTTTAAAGAAGCGTCGAAGCTGATGAGATAGTTACTCCTGATGTGTGTTAAGCAGCCTAATGGTGACTTTGTACATCTTAAATCTAAGCATGTAATGTAAGGATGACTTAAGTTTAAACCATGGCAAGACGGACACCAGAAAAAAAAATACTAACAAAGAACTGAGACAAACAACTACAGATTACAAGACGTCTGCATCTGCGGAAAAGAAAAATGTCTTCGTAGCTCTGCAGGATAGCCGACAACTCTGACAGATGTTACTGCAAAAAAATAAAAAACCATAAATAAACAAGTCAAGGTGGAAAGAGTACACCTGCTGTAGCATATTCTGATTTAATAAGAGCTGGCCAAAGCAGTGAAACAGATGCCTCAAATCAGCATGTTAAAATCCCTTTGAATTTCCTCTCACACACAAGCGTACGTACACACACTTGTTTTTTCTTTTTTTCTCTCTCTCTCTTTGTAGCATCCCATTACCAAAACATAGCCTCTCCGACTATTCGCCCAGTCGGCCCTCCTCAAAGCTTATGGGCTCCACAAGTACAGCAGGCCTCCATGACTGTGGAAGTACAAAACCACACACAGACCGACACACACACACACACTTCAGTTTCATATAATTGGGAAGCAAGCTGAATGCTTCACAGCTGACTCTAGCTTTCGGTGTAAGCGAGACAAAACACAGAATGCGTCTACCATCAGTGTTCCCCGCTGCAGATAATCCGGCTAAATGGCTAAAAGCAGTGGAAGAATGCATGTCACGCTCTTTTTCCCCTCCCTTTAGTCCTTTTTTTATTGCTCAAGTGTCAAACCCCCTCTAAGTAATATCAAGTGTGCAGAGCATCAAACTGTTTTTCGTTGCTTTAATGATGCCATAAGCTAAAGTAGGCAAGAATTTCTCACTGTGCGTTCAACATCTGAGAACCCCAGCGATATTCCTGATTTCAGTTTCAGTCTCGCAACATCAAAGCCAAATGTTCAGCCTGGATTTATTCCAATACCACACCAAAAAAAAAAAAAAAAGAAAAAAGAAAAAGAACATGCTCAAGTACTTGAAATAAATCATAAGGGAAAACATGAAGGTATTTGCTGCTTCACTGCACATTTGTCCATGAAAAACACTTGATAAGAAAATACAGCCAAGGCTTCAGAAGATACAAAACTAGTTTTATTTTCGGTTGGAATTTGGATCAAATTGAACCGAGAATTCAATCAACATCACTGAGATGACATAAATAATGACTCAGACCGA
Organism: Poecilia formosa; assembly: GCF_000485575.1. NCBI lineage: Eukaryota > Metazoa > Chordata > Actinopteri > Cyprinodontiformes > Poeciliidae > Poecilia > Poecilia formosa. The sequence continues at coordinate 268,991 of NW_006800272.1, forward strand.
CACTTGGACCGAGACTTGGACTAACTCCAAGTCTAGACTTGGACTGAGTCACTCCAGAAGAGGCAATGCATCCCCAGACCACTGATGTTTCTTTTTGGCAAGCATCGATCATCGATGCCATTTTTGCTCAGACTCTTTCTTCAATGTTGAATAAGAAACATGGAGCAGATGAGCCCCATCGAGCTCCGAATGTTCTTTTGGGTTCTACATGGTGACGACCTGGATAATTTGTCAGTACTCTTACAGTAACTGGTAGGTTGACCATCCCGGTGAGAGTTACCACAATTTTTCCATTTAGTTATCGACCAGCTATAGTTTAAGATAATTTCTAGTCCTTTGAAACTGCTTTATAACTTAGTCCAAACTAACAGATTTCGGTATTTTCACTAAATTACCTATAATTGGGGAAAGATTTGATAAAATGTGTTTAAATATTTAGTCAGGCTATCTGTGGATTTTATTTTATTTTTTTGATCACCGTAAAGATTTAAATGCATCAAAAAAGCACAAACTAATGAGATCTTGGTGTGGTAAATACTGGTAAAAACTGGTGTGGTAAAGCTCAATCTTTCTAGACAACACAGAACGACAACATAATGACAGTCATGAATGCATCAGCGTTCTTTAAGAATTACAGCTAAAGGGGGAAACGGATCGAGGAATTAGTGGGAAACTGTAGTCATGACATTTACGTTTAATTGCATTTTAAAGCAAAACTACACGGTTGTATTTCACAGCAAAGTCAAACTGCAAGAAGAGGAAAGCAGACTGCAGTAAACCGTGTGAATGCAGCCAGCTTTATTACTGTGAAAGTAAAAAGAAACGGGGGGAGGAGAGAGGTTTGGGGGGTAGAACTAAGCAAATATTAAAAAGCAAAAAAAAAAAAAACCTCCCTATGATCTTCAAGCCTTTCATTATAGAGGAGCACTTTATATTCTGCAAACTGCTGACACCTCATATGCTGCCTATACAGGAACTTACCAGCGCAGGAAGCCAAACGGAGACACAGTGTTCTTACATTTGCCTAATGCCAGCATTATGGCGTTTTATTTAGTCACATTTTTCTTCCATGTAAAATTAAACCTCGCCAACCGGAATATATACATCTGCTTCTTATAGCTGGTTAGCACTCCTGGAGCCAGTAATCCACTTTATGTTGCACTCAAAAGGGAGATGTGAATGGAAGGTGGTATAAAAGAAAGTACGCCCTGTTCTGCTGACGGAGATTCAAGGTGTTAAGGAGGAGGAGGAAGACGAGGAGACAACAGTATCCTGCCCCACATTGACCAGGTTTGCATTTATTTCACCCAGCATCTCGTCAGCGGAGGAGATGACTGCCTTGGATGCTTTCTGATCCCAGCAGGTGGTGAAAAACATAAATAAACCTCTGGCTCGATACGTTCTCGAGCGTATTTGCTCCGTGCTTCTTTGCGTCGTGTGCTCTAGCTGTATTTATCTTGGTCTATGTGGCCTGATCGCCTGCTGTCCCTGTGTTTGTCTGCTGCCGGGGCCACAAATACTCTCAACAAAATGACAGCGGCGCGGCCCGGCCATGTGTTCTTTTGAAATATGTGGAAAATTGAGTCGAACACGGAGAGCAGGTGCATCTCGATGTGCTTCCACAAACACACCTGACATTTGGAGGCATTTAAGAAAATGGCTGAATCTTCAAACCTGCCGGTTTTTCAAAAGAAACGATAAGAGAGACGTAAATGGACCACAACAGTAAATACATTTTTCTTTTCAAAAATACAAATAAGTTTAATATTTGGTTTGAGGGCTTCGGTATATGAATGTACCAAAGAAGATTACTGTGGCAGCTGCATGTGTCAGCGAACCCAAAAAAGCAAATTGACTAGCACTTATTTTATTTATTTGTTGCTTCTCTTTAGATTTTTGTGTTTGCATATGTTGAGTCCAGGTCATTTTTCACCTTTGACAATCATTTCCGCAACACATCTGCTTTGTCCCTAATCCTTTTCATTTCGCATATAAAACAATTTAATGTACTTAAATGCTGTTTCTTACCACTTTGACAGACTTTTATGAAAAGCTAAGAAATAATAAAAAAAAGAAAACATAAGCAGAAGGCACTCAAGAACACAGCTGAAAATTGCACTGATGCCCATTCACCATACAGTGTCAAAACAAGGCAAAAGTGGTGATAAGTACTGTATCCGGTGATTATGTTTTATGGGAAATAACGATTTTACCATTATTAAATCTGACTTTTTCAAAGGCTTTTTATCCAATTAAGTTCTAGAGTTCCGTCATCACGGCTACTTTCAGCGGATTGAAAGACAGATGATAAAACTGATGAAGCTTGACCTGTGGTATTCTGAACTGCAGCTTTCCATATGCATTACCCACCGTACATTATGCTTCCTTCAGTTCAATTTAATAATCTGTTTTCACTCTACCATACGCTTCCTAGGAGGTTGTGGCTTCTCCTATAATCAAAACAAATATTTTGTATCCCTTCAGTAGCTAACAGTAGTATGTGCACACACCACCTCTATGTGGTTCCTAACAGCTTTAACAAGCTTTTATATATTTATTTAGAAATGAAAAAAAGCGATGAACACCATATGAGTGCAAAAAAAAAAAAACAACACATTTTCAAATCTAACATATACAGAATGGTGATACACAGTATGTGGAGCCTATTTTATCCCAATTTAACAAGTAATGGTCAATGGGCTGAATCTGTATAGCACTACTCAAAGTGCTCTTAGTTCACACAAGCACCTTGGGGTTTAATGAATTCTTCAAGTATGGTGGGGGAGAAAGCAAGACTCAATCCCACATCCTTTCGATTGCAAGAGAAAAACTCTACTAACTGAACTGCAGACAAATGTTTACCTTAAAACAACTTCTGGTTGTATGGCTGAGCTGGAAGGAGAAGGTTCAGATCGTCTATGAAGCTCAAAAAAGGCAACTTGAACCTGCTCTAGAAAAAAAAAATCCAAGAAAATCAACAATTCTCTAATGGCATCTTAAAGTGTCCCATGGTGTTATATAAAGATGTGCCATTGGGATTTAGTAGATAATTTACAATTTCAATTTTTTTTGAGCAACAGGTCAGAGCCAATCGAGCTAAAACAAAACCATCCAATTCTGATTATTAGCAGAAGTCCTGGTTTGTCTCTAGTGTGTTATTATTGTGTTCTTTTATGGCTTATTAGGTCAAAAATGACATTAACCTTTCAGTGGTCTGGAGAGACCGGGTCAACTGGATTTTGCAAGATTTTTACCCTGTGGGGTTACACTGAGTCTGCTTGAGCTTTTAAATTTTTTTTTTGTGTGTGTGTGTGTGTGTTGTTTCGGGAACTGATGCTCTGACTGGACATCCCTCCTGCTTCCTCGCTGTCCGATCGTGACATCTGCCGAACTCCTCCTGAGTATCACACCAAAATCGCAGGAGGGTTTACGCTGACCATGCAATACCTTTATAAACTGTATAATACAAGTACAAAAAAGAGCCCAAAATAGACCCTCTGCTATGCCATGTACTTATGGGTTGTTCTGGAATAAATGCCCTTTAAGGTTGTATAAATAGGAGTTATTTGAGAGTTAAACACAGAAGGTGATGCCAGAAAAAAAACAAAAAAAAAAAGCATTTGTGGGTGGTTTGAGTGTAGGCCAAGAAAGGACAAGAGATGATGATCGACAGGACTGTAGCTCCCAGACCAGTCCACCCACCCGTCATTAACAGTGGGATCACATTCAGCCCGAGGCTCCTCGCTCTTTCTCCGACCCCGTCCTTCACCTCCTGAGCCTTGAAATGGAGAGCTGGTGGGCTAGCAGTTTTCCACACACACACACCACACACACACAAAAACTTCGGAACATCCGCATGGACACACACTGAAGGAGGAGCATTAAATTCAGCCATGGAAGACCTTGGTAGATGGAGTGAGGGCAGCCCTTCCAGACAGGCAAGGTACTTGACTATTGATTGGAAGTCTGCTTTAGTGTGCTGTTATATTAATGTAAAGTTTATCCATAGAGCTCTGAATTGTACCATGCAATGATTGGGTTTCTTTGTTCTGCACAATTTTGTCACGTCAGATTAGAATGATGTAAAAATATCCAAACAGAAGTTGTCGGATTTGGAGAGGATTTAAAAAAGTTATGTAATCCTCTTACATATGCTTTTCTTGTCAACATCTTAAGATTTATTTACCTCCCCAAATTAACAGCTGTTTATTTTTCCCCCACATATGTCTTTTCTAACATTAATTCTCTAACAGTTGCAAAGACTTAAAAAGGAAGCAAAATGTAAAGCAGCTCAGTGAAGAATTTAGGCTGTTAACTTAAAACTCAAATCCTCAAAGAGAAAAAGAAACAATGTTAAACTGCTCATGACTACATAGATTAACAGGAAGATTTAAAAAGTCCATCTGTGTTTACCACTGCTTCCTTTTGATTCCATAAAATCCACAAAACCAAATCATCAGTAAGATTTAAAAAAAATGTGTTTAAGACTTGGATCAGGTGTTTAATTCAAATTTTGCCTACATATGTCAGTTCAGTTCAATTTGACAAGTAAAATATAAAATAGACTGTGCCAATTGCCAGGACACAGAATCAATATTTGCAGATATTAACTTTTACACTCAACACCAAGGAAATGTCAAAATGGCTGCTGAAGATACACATGAGCTATCTTTTCATTCAGCAGAGAGGAAAATACTCATCGTGATAGACAGTAGAGGTAAAGAGTAAGTTGTGTATATATGGGGGGGAAAAAATAAAAATCATAATTTTCTTGCTTAGAATAAGTATAAATCATCTTAAAAACACAGCCAGGCCATTTATGAGTTCCTCTAGAGAACAGAAATGGCTAAAAAAAAAGGAGGATGTTTTGCTCTGTCTTTGTTTTGTACATTTAGATTGGGAGAAATTATTCAGCCTGTATTGCCTTTTCATTTTGCAGATGGTTAAAAAAAAGACGACCTTAGAATTACTTTTGTTTGTACCATCTTTTTACAGGGGAGACGCATTTCAGATTCAAGTTAAGCTTTTTGTTAGATGGATTATGTTTTACATTTCAAAATGAGAAAGACTGACAAATCATTTACCTTCAGTCACCAAAAGGATTTTTTTTTTTTAAATATCTGCCTCCCTTTTTCTGTTTGTACCACAACCTGGTTGGAGTATAAACCAACCCATAGTAAAAGATCTTTATACTACCATCACTACTGCTGCTCAGCTTTTTCCTTAAAGGCCATAAGAAAATATGGTATCCCGTAGCAACAGTTTTAACACCGTCACACACAAACTGATCACCAGCTATGACATGCTGTCATCATTTCTTTTTGACAGATATTTGCATGCTGTGTAAGCATAACAAACATTAGGACTACTGCTTAGAATAATTGCAGCTGTGACTTGAAAATCTCTTGAATGTCATTCTATGCTATGCAGATGGTCTACAAACATAATTTGTCATTTTAAAATAAAGAAGACAGTGATGGAAAACCATATTATACAGCAGAACAGTGAATTCCACATCTGTGATCCCGTTGTGGACACACTATTCAAAGCTTGGGTGAATGAAATGGAATACAAATACATGAGAGAGATGATGGGAATTATATTCAAGAAAACCAGCTTCTTCTTCTCACACTTAGACCCGCATAATGCTTTTTTTTTTTTTTTTCTCGAAATAACGAGATGGTAAGCGGTGTGACTGCAGCGTTAGACTCAAAGCAAAATCTAAAAACTCCTTTTTTCACCAGATAATTTCTTTGTAAAGACCAAATGAAAATTCTCCAAGTGCCCATATCAGATTCACTGACTGTCACCTTCAAAGGCTTTTAAATGTTCCAGAAATATTATATGACCGGTGGGAACCTTAAAACGCTCACAGGCACCAGGAAGTGAGCAGGAGACGGGGAGAGATGGGAGAGAGGTTAGACCTAGATGAAAGCAACCGAATGATAATCGAGCACACGGCAGAGCCAAAGATGATTAATACCATTCTCCGCTCCCATTTGCTCTTCATTAACTCACTGTCTGCCATTAGGGCCTGTGGTCGAATGAAAGGGGAGGAAAGAAGAGTTCAGATTGGGCATCATTAGGATGAACAAAGATGGAGTGAGAGCACAGGAGGAGGCGGAATAGAGGGAGGCTGTAAGGTAGAGTGCTGATTAGTGCGACAGTTAACTACATCTTCATCAAGTCAAGTATTGCTCTCCTGCCCTGGAAAAAAAGAAGAAAAAAAAAAAGGACGCGAGGCGACAAAGAGGAGGACAAATTCAGCACTACAGTCTATCTGCGGGAAAAGCCAATCAGCGCTTCTGCTGGATTTTCAAGCCGCACTTCTGAGTAAATATTAGAGCTGGCATGTTGTTAGAGACCGAGCCAACTGTCAAAAATCCCAGCTGCAGAATAAGGTCTCCAACTTTTCACATAGTTTGTTACTCCCGGAGCTGAGCGTGCCTCGAGGGAGCGGGGAGAGTCAGGCGGGTGGGAGGGGAGAGGGGGGAGAAATGGAGAGATACCACCTGAATGGATTTGCGTTTCGACAAGCACGGCACGTAGCTTTTTAGCAAAAAAACATTGGCAGAGATAAAAGAAGGAAACATTATGAATCCCTCTTCAGAGGCTGACAAAAGACAGACACCGTGCAATTGGATTTAGAGAGGTGCTTCGGTGTGTTTCAATCTGCGGCGGTGATAACCTTTTAAAAGTAGGAAAACGATCTCGTGGAGAGGAAGACAAAAAAAAAAGAAAAAAAAAAAAGAATGCCAAGCAGGAAGCCGTGAGTGACAGAGAACCTCGGGAAGCCTACAGAGACCGGGCAATTAAAAGGTGAGCGTAAAAATCAGGTGAAGGAGGTGGGTAGAATCAAACGGCAAAGAAAGAAAAACAAACCTCAATCTGCCTCAGTCATACAATGAAAATAACGTTTTATACTGAACTCCTTGAGATCTACCAGATTCTGAGGATAATCAGGGTGGAAAATATGCAGCAGTTGGAACAAGTTCGATAAGAGCCGTATCTTTCCCCAGGCCTGAGCTTGTGCCGATATCTTAGATTATAAATGGAAATGTCATTATTTTTAGCTGTACAGCAGCGTTCATATTTAATACCCTCCTGACTCTGTGTCAGTCCCTTAAGTGCATCCCTACAGCTCCGATAGTGTTGCCCAATGCATCATTATGTCATCAGTGTGGCTAAGTGCAACTCTATAAGACAGGATGGGTGTGGATGGATACCGAGTAGGAGGCAGATGACTTTGTTTAAGGTCACTTTGCACAGTGGGATGCTAAAAAAAACCTTCATCTTTGTGCGACTGTTCATCAGCTGTGAATGCAGTCTTCCTAAAGAGCAAATACTGAGGAAGTATTTTTGTAACAGAGTGAATGTATAGGATTTCAGCTGTTACTGACTAAAATCTACAATGTGTTCCCTATATTTGTAAAAAAAAAAAGCTCCATATATTTTTACCCCCGAGGATCCCACTGTAATACCACAGGAATATATAAGATTTGGGCTCGTCCACTTCTTTAAGTTGTACCTCAGTTTTAAAAAGTAAGCTTCAGCAAGTTTTGAATCCTCTTTACACAAGAAGCCAGATACAGTTCCAGAGGGATAAGCTTTCTACAAACATGTAGAACTATAGCACCTCCTTTTCCCCCAATCCGTTTCTGCTGAATGTCGGAAAACAAAATATGAGCTTTTCTAGTTCCGAAAAATACGGACTGGAATGATTTAGGTAATTCTGTTTTTTAAAAAGCTTTTTGGAATCTCTCAGTGAAAAAAAAAAGACACATTATGTTCTGGTCCATTAGTTTCAGTCTCCTGGATCTCTCCTATGTGATAAGATGTGTTTGGTCTTTGCGGAGTCTTTTCTTGTGAATGCTGTGAACACACTTCGTTCTGCACTTAACACCATGATGCACAAGAGAACCCCAACTGTTTTGATCAAAGCATTTATAGTGAGGGTTGTGGTTGTTTCGTGTTGTCCAAGAAAGTTACTGTGCTGCTGCCTGCATGCCATTTGGCTGCCATTTTAACTTTAACCATAATGATAACCACTACACATGGCAAACCAGATATTAGACAAATTCCAAAGAAAACGACACTGTTATGATGGCAGCCATTACACAATATTTTCAAAAAAAAAAAAAAAAAAGCTTCACATTTTAATTTGTTTTTGTTTCAATTTCAAGGCCCCACAATAAGTTTCTTTTTCCCTACAATTAAAAACGGAAACAATCTCAGAATCAGTACATTTATTTCAGAGATAATCCAAACTCGAACAGGTGTGTGTCTTCATTGTACATGTTAGATCTTTGTTTAATGTCCTAAAAAAAAAGTCAATCAAATCTGTTTTGATTAATGTTCCTCTCACATTTTATGTTGATTTTACTACAAACACAACCATTACCATTGGTGTAATGGGTTGGATTTCAGGATATTGCTGTGAAAACTAAAAGAATCTTCTTTCCCATATTTCATCATCCAAGTAGATTGATAGATTATGCAATAGGCAAATTTATTAAATATTACCATAATTTACTGTAGTCTGTTGTACTACAACCTTCTATCTCTCTCCTGATGAAATCCGAGTATTTCTCTGCTCATCAAAACAGATTTTAGGCTTTTCATATGAAAAAAAAAAAGACTTTTCAGCCAGTGGTAGCTCTTGAGATGATGATTCATTCACCTGAGGAACTCAGTTAAAAGTGTGCTGTCAGAGTAAATAATATTAGTTTAAAACGGCTGTTCGTGTGTTTTCAGTGAACTGTCACTCACTCCCTACGTTGTGTTCTGGCACAGCTTCCAGTGTTTCCAGGTTTCCATTCAGAGATGTGAACTTTTGGCACAGGAGGATTTATTTAGTTGATCACTTAAAAAAAAAAAAAACTGTCTCCGTTATGAATGCACCTGAGCCCCTCGGCGCCTCAGAGGTATATCTTCAGCAAATGCCATCCGAGAGGCTCAGAAGGAATTAGAACATTTTCGAAGTGTCATCATTTTATTGTAACCAAAACAAAACGCGCAATTAATTCTCAGCGCATTCTCGGAAAAGCCAGACCTGCGCATCCCAGCTGGTTTCTCTGCGTGTTGTGCTACCGACGGCGACGGCATTTACAAAATGCCAAACGGGCTCGGCAAACTGCGAAACATTAAATCCGCCGTGGTAAAATGTCCGAATGTAAAACGCATGATTCATTTGTTGCTCGTTTCCGGAGGTTCAACCAGGAGGCGGCGCCGCCTTAAGGTAACAGAGACGTCTCCCTTTCGTGCCATCCTTTAGCTCTTCATCCTGAACATAACAGACACTAATCTATCTGGGAACAGGGGACTGAGAGCAGGTTTACATCAGTTTTATAATGCCACCTATTTTACAAATACCCAGAAAAAGATTCAAACACACACACACACACACACAAAAAAAAAACACAAAAAAAAAACAGGTGCCTCTGGGGAAAAATGTCTTCTGAAAGAGCAGGCCCATAAAACAGGACTATCATTACTATACTCATCATGAGGTTCGTGAGACCTTTGTTTAATGACTGAGGAGTGTGTATGGGATTATGGAGCAACAAAATAAGGGGGGCGAGGGGGGAAACGAGGGGTGGAGAGGGGTGATGGAGCAGTATATCATCTCGAGGGGCTCTGAGCACGGCTGTCAGCTACTCTGATGGATGAGAGATAAGCTGTGAGAAAACATGTAGATTTCTCTAGGCAGCTATGCACCGGGGACACAAAGGTTGCACGGCGCCGTTCGTCTGGACAGAGCTTACAAAATCCTGCTGTGTGATCTGCAACGTTTAGGTGAAACAAGCCATGTCAGCAAGGAGCATCTGGAGCTGTGGATGCTTTTTTGAGAAGGCAAACGTATTTTGTAGGTTCTGAGGTCCATTTTTTTCCCCTTTTACGTATTTCATACAGTGTTGTGCCACACATAGAGGTTTAAAAGATAATCCAACTGTTTTTTTACCAATGAAAATAATCATATTCAATTGAAAAAACTATTTAAATGTCATTTATTAAGAGTAAAAAGCTACCCCAAATAACCTGGTCCTACTCCAAGTCATGCCCGTCTCCCTTGTCAAACCATCAGCCATGTTGTTGTGGCTCAGTTTTATTTACCACAGCCAGTCGTGATCAGTCTTTTTGCTCCTTCTTGGAACCAGAATTACCACATGACAGTGTTTATCATGCTGTCTTGATAGACTGCAACGATACAGAAGACTCAGTGACCTAAACGGGTTTAGGGAACGACTCCGGAAGCAGAAAATGAGTGTCCAACAAACTCGACAATCTCTCAACTCTGTCAAGCTTCACAAAATGTTAAATATCAAACACGCAATCAAAGTCAGCAGAGAACAGAAGCAGCTTGAACGACTGATTAGCTCGTTTCTTCTAGGGAATAATCGCTCAGCTTGAAAAGAGGAGAAAACACAAGAACTCTGGACTACCACTGGAGTTAGTCTTTAAAAGGACGACTGTTTACTATGACACTGAACAAACCTACCGGTAATGAATTATACAAATGGTTATTACAGCAGGACAATAATCTTGTGCAATGGTCTAATCAAAGTTTAGAATCCAAGTGGCGTGGCATCACTGCAAACAGCATGAAAACTCCCAATGTGAATGAAAACAATCCTGCCAAAAAAAGAAAGGGCCAAATAAACAGAATTCTTGTTTTGCATTCGATCAAAACGTCTTTTATTAAAATGTGTTTGATGATTTGAAACACTGTGACAAAAGAGCAAAATCAGAAGAAATCTAAGGAACCAAAAAGTAATTTCACTCAATTTTACAGTAAAGGTATTTAATCACTTAGGCTTGCTTGTTGTATAAAATACATTTGATATCCCTAGAGAGATTTGTTACACGCCAAAATGTGTGACAAAAAAAAAAACAAAAACGGTGATTTGATTTTTATAGAGCAGAAAACAGAACTTAAAGATTTTCATAAATATTTTAGACAGCGATATAATGTAGCTTTTACAGCTTTGGAGTCACTCAATTCAATGGGTTTGGTTTCCTACATGGTCAATATTTAGCAACACCATCCGGAGCATGAATCCACCAGGGACTCGCTCTTCCGGCAAAACAGCATCTATTCTGTAGAAACTGTGGGAATTGCAGCGTTGCAGCTCTTTCTCTTGGGGAAATCAGTAAAAGGTTCAAAATGGTAGCCTGCCGGGTCAAAAAGAAAGACCTTTTACATTTGCTCCTTGTGGTTTCGTTTGCAGGTTAAAGTCAAAGACAGGACGTAACCTTGACAGCTCTTTACTGGATCTTTGCCAGGGGCTCGGATGGAGGAGTTGTCGGCGAGCAGCTCAGGTCTAGTAGAGTAGGGCAGAGGTTTATAGTTTGGCTCTGGCCAAAAGCAAACTTATCCTACAGACAAAGAACTCGGGCACAACCTGGTCATGTGACCAATCCATCACACGGTAAACATAGAATGAGACAAAACCATGCACTTAATGTTACCGTGAGGATTTTGGACTCAAATAGTTTACAGTTTGTTAGTAAAACTCCAGGTTGGATGCCAGGTAGGTAACTCTCTATGATACAGTTTTGCTACTACGGAATTTAGTCTATTAAATATATCTTGTAGTGTACTTTCCTAATATTGAACACAATCATAATAAATATGAATAGTCTTAAAATGGACAAAAATTACCCAAAAGACTAGTTGTCCTTTGGCTAGTTGACACTACTAGTGGACAACTATCCAAATGACTAGTTGTTCACAGTGGCCTATAGGCAATAAATTAAATGTGTTTGGTTCATTTCAGGGGTAGGGTCACTTTGGAGGCACTTCTTTCCTAAAAATACCATCTTATCTTGTTGTCTCAGAGTCTAGTTGGAAAGCCTTAGGATCTTTATCACATTCTGGAAGTCTTGGCACTTTTTTTGAATGGCACACACCGGCTGTGTTGACAGGGGAAGGATGCTTCAACTGTAGACACTAGTCATCATGTTTTGGTTAATGAAAATCAAAGAAGCAGAAGAACAGCATAGAGTCCCGGTATAACCAGTGGAGGACCCTGTACTTGTCAGACGAACTGGATAAAATGTCAAGGCATAATTCACTCAGCATGATAAGGCATGATTCACTCCGTTTTTTGTTTTTGTTTTTTTTTTTTACTCCTGCAGCAAACTCATGCAGACCTGTCTCAGCAGTCCATCAGATCTCCTAAATAAAATTCAAGGTTCACTTACTCAAGCATCTGCTTCTTATTTTGCCTAGCGACCGTCAGAGTGATAGGTTTGTCAGTCTTCCACTGTGTGTCATTTTCTCAGAAGTCTAGTAACCCCGTTAGGTTAAATAATCTGTCTTCATCAGCAACAAAGATGCGCAGAGAGTCCTGGCAGGAGGCGGATTGACTCCATCAATTATCATAACCTGGCTTGGTTAGATTACAGGCACGACACAGGAAGAATTTGGATGAGTCAGTGAGACAGTGAGGGTTGTTTAAGAAAGTCTTTAGAGATACAATGATACAATGTAGGGGTTTTGTTTTTGTTAAAAGTACTAAAAGATGAAACAGTCTGTGTTACATTATGAAGTTGCTTCTGCAGACGATAAAGCAAAGAAAGCAGATCAATGATGCTTTTATAAGTCAGAAAATCATTATTTTTCACGCATACATTTTTTTCAGACTTTTAGGTTGGATACAGTCACACAGAATATAGAACATTCCTAAGATAAATATGTCTAGTCAAGTTAAAGATACAGTTGTATGGTTCTTCAAAATGAAAAGCTTTCATCCACTACTTGCACAGAAGCTACAAACCAAGGCAGGGATTTCCTAACCAGTAGTGCTGTCTCGTCCTTTCCTTAACCACTTCCAAAGTATGAGTACCAAAAGACTATTGAAAGTCTTCTGTATCTCTATGTGCAAGATGCACCAAATCCAGGTAAAATTTCGTTATTGGACTAGAGGAAAATGCAAAACTTCTCTTATGCACCAGCATGTTGGAACTGAAAATGGATTGAGCAGGATTTGAAAATACCTCTTAAATCAGACAAGTGGACTACTACAGCTGGAAGTTGAAGGTTAATATGAAGAAAGATATCCCATTTTAAATATCTCTGACTGTTTTCCTTACCTTTAATCATCCCAGCATATGCAAACCTCACAGAGTGGACTCTGCTTGCTTTTCATCTTTTATGCTCACCGGCACATTAGGATATTAAAACTAAAGGGCAACTTTTGCATATCTTAGACATAGCCCTTCTGTTGTGGACAAGAAAATAACTGCAGAGTGTATTATTGTGATATTGTTTTGTGAAACGCATGCAAACGAAATAATTTCCACCATAAAATAACAATTGAAGACAGAAATTGTAGCATGCAGATCTACGCACGTGACTTTAAAAGGAAAATTGAGTTAACACTACCGTTTGGTTTTCAATTTCGCAATTGCATTTGAGTTTTTGTCCATCATTTATAAGTCATTTTCCATTTTTACCCAACTAAATCCTGGAGGGAAACCAATCCCTTTTCAGTCCAACACTTTTCAGCTCCTAATGTGAAATCCCTTTGGCATTTCCAGGTCAAACTGAATATATGGTCAATTTGACGAGTGTGCCCCTGAATTGTGCCTGGAAAACTTTCACTGGGAGTTTTCTTTACATATTTACATTAATATGCTGGAATCATCCACCTGTTTAGTTTTGATACAGAGGAGGATTTAGTCTACTTGGTGCTCTCCCTGGATGATAGACAAACGTCCATGCCATGTAGAAGCAACTTCTTCGTGGCCTACAGAAACGGTTCCTTTTGAACGCTTTCACCCTGCATTTTATCTATCTATCTATAGATAGATAGATAGAAAGATGGATATCTATATATATATATATATATATATATAGATATATAAATAAATCAATGATGTTTTTGTGATTGGAGCAAAAATCTAAATTGAAGTATAAACTTGATTAATTTCCATTTCTATGTAGCCACAGGAAAACATTATGTGTCTTAGTACCAGCTGCAAGAATTTTTGGGATATAATAATCTCTTTTCTTAAGAAAAATTTGTCAGAATACAAAGAAGATAATAAACACCCCTCGGTTTGTCTTTTACTAATAAAAGTTAGAGATGAAAGCTTACATAAAGTTAACAAGATAAATCCTAATCATGCCTTTAGTAAAAAAAAATTCCAGATTTTCTGCTTCCAATCTGTTAAAAGTTTCCCACATAACAAAGACGGAGCGCGGCGTAACCCACCTTCCCCTGCCTGCATATTTATGCTGGAGGATTACAGGATAACAGTGGAGTATGACCAACTGCTACTGCTCTTTGAGTCATCTTGGCACGTCCTGCTGTGCACATTTAGCACCTTGTATGTGCTCGCTATCTCTCTCTGCCACCATAATACCCCGACAGCACAAGCACAGAGAGCAGGCTCCTCTAATCCGGCACCGGTAACCAGGCTGAGCAAACAGGAACAAATGGAAAGGCCGTAAAAAGCCAACCGCGGGAGCGGAAAACACCAGACGCAAAAAAAAAAAAAGAAAAATGCATGGGAAGTCGAGTCCAAGATTACACTGGGTAATAGAAATAATGTCCATGGAGTATACCAGAAGAGATCAAAGAGCATCAAATTGATAGTTCAATGCCAATGCAAATGTTCCTCCATGTTCAGCATAAATTCACTTTGTATAGGTTTAGCTCTTCGTAGCATTCTGGAAAGAGTCAAACGAGAGCAATTCACAAACAGACAAACGGTCAAATTGATGACTGGGAAACTAGTAGACAACAAAAACTCTATACTACTGGTCACTAATTGGATGAATGCGGTAAGCATTTTTCAAATTAAAATATTTTATATTGCACTTTTCTTTGTGTTAGTGGGTTTTATGGCAGTAAATCGTTTCATGTGATCTGCTGGTGTGGTTTGTCCTCCATTCATTGTGATGCCAACAGGTGCTGGAGGGATCACAGCCACATGTGGCGCAAGGTTTCACCAACCCTCCCCCACATATTGTTATGCAGTGCACCGTTTCTTTTTGTCTTTTTTTTTTGCAGTGTCATAACAATTCAAAGCTTTTACATGCTTTCATTTTACATAATAGTTATGTAATACTTACATTTGTTAAGTCACTGACTGACTTACTCATTTATCTTAGAGAAAAATCATGGTGACATTTGTCAGTTATGGGATTTACAGGCATTATGGAGTAACAAAATTACAAGCCTACCATGAAGCAGAGAAAATATAGATCTATTCCCCGACATTTTGCCTCCCCCAAAAAATCTGTGAAGGATTGTTGCTCATAAAACTGATCTACTGGCCTCAAGTCGTGTTTACATATTGAATTGTAATGTTCTTGTTCCGTTGTCCACTGTACTCTACTCTCTGGATGTTACTTTACAGACAAAATCAAATATCTGATAACCAGTGAAAAGACCTCATACTTTAATTTGGGAATTGGACAACGTTTTACTTTAACTCCGTCCAAAGATTACTCTATTCTGCTGAATGCTTAATTGTTTTTTGTTTTCCCCATCAAATCTATATATTTTGTACATATATGGGGGTGTGCCATGTGTCCGGAAAAAGATTTTGGATTTACTTTTTGTCACAACAGCAGCAGCCTATTCCCTGCCCTGCTTCACATCCCCCTCCTCTGTCCTCCAGCCTCTCTGCTGTTCAGGTTCTAATTAACATTCAGATGGATGGCTGAGGCTCTGCATGCTGGCTCAAACAGCACCACTCCACATACACCTCGCTGTGAAATGAGCGACACGTGAAGCATCCCTAAGCTCGCAATGGCCCGTGTGTGAGAAGAAATTGCAGTGCGTGAGCGCTGGCCACCATTAGGTGATGCCACGTCTTCCTGGACGGCGGCCCGCTCTCCCTTCTGTGACGCCGCATCGCTTTGACAGATTCAGCACAACTATCCTTGCGTCCTCTGTAATTTAAATGTTAATTTGCATAGCTGAATATTTGGCTTATTGTAATTCACTCTCCGGAGTTTTAGTGCTGACACAGGCTTTTGTTTGCAGACTAATCAGGCCTTTGACTCTTCCATGTACAACGAGTGAACATTTGTACCTGACAGGAGGGGAAATGTAACCTTGTCACCGTCTCCAAGTTCATGTTTGAAATGTGAAATTTGAGAGAAGAAAGAAAAACACAGCTGAGCTGAAGATAAGACATATTCCACAAAACACTTGATGGACATGTTTAGTTAAAACGAGACAAACCAGCTACTAAAAACATTACCTGGGAAGTATTATATGAAGCTGAAATAATAATAATAAAAAACCTTTATGCTGATGATGTTTGGCAGTTAGTCAGCCAAAAGAACTAATGGGATGTGATCATAAAACTGGGTTTATTTAATAATTTCTTAGCAGGTTTGATCATTGCTTTGTGCCACTGAGACCAAACAGACAAGAGTGACCACTGGACAAGTTATTGGCGTACATAATCAGCTTTTGGATTCAGTGTTGTTCCAACTATCATTGAAATTTATGGGTTTTTTTTTTTTGCTTGTCTTTTTACAATCACCCTACAGCATAAGATGTGCTTGGCAGCTAAAATCAACTATAGTTGGATAAATAAAACCTCCTTCCAAAAACTTAAGATTTCACTTCCTGTCTGCCTCTCACCTAGGTAACTATGGAGTTCCACTAGGTTGTGTATTCGCACTCTTTATTTTTTTTGTATGATTTTCACATGATTTAGCTACAGCAGAGAAATCACTACGCAAATAATATTTAGCTGTCCTCAAGCAAAATGAGATCAACTAGTCAATAACTAAAAGAAAGAACCCTAAACGTTTTTCTAAAAATTCTAACTCAGATGAAGTAGCTTTAGGACCATTTGTTGCAATTACAATCTAATAAAAAATTATTTCACTAACATGGTACAAACAATTTGGCGTCAACTGGTACAATACAAGCAAAATGAACGGAATATGCCCCATCCTTTCCTGTTTGTCCTCATGGCAGGTTCTCACCGATTTTAACTTATTTCTGCACTACAACAGAAAATTGGGAAGTATTCAGCCTGCTAATATATTCAGCAACTCACACAGGCAAAGGGGAATAAATAAAACAGTTTGAATGAGACGAAGCGCAGGTGTTGGGATCTGTGCAAACTGGAAAACAAATTATTTTAGCTCAGCTGTGGGTGGTATAACCTGGGGAGATGCTCTTTGACATTCCAGCTTATCTCCACGCCAAAGCGTTGCAGGACTGATTTTTATCTCTGAACTGCCAACACTACCTATGGGGGTGCTGTCCATATCTTCCATCCCTTTCAACTTTGACAAGTATTTGGACAGTATTTATTTTTTTTTAACAGGAGGACAATTTGAGAAGCTGCAGGGACAGTCATATTTATATTGCTTTACAAGGCAGGGCTGACAGAGCATGACGAAGAAAAAAGAAAAAAAAAAAAAACATAATTTGTCACATCTGTGTAGCAACATAGCAAACAAAAGAAATCAGGTAATACCCAGTCTAAAAATCTTTAACACAATTTACATTAATGGAATAAAAAAAAAATCTCCAAAATAAATAGATTTTAAGCATGAACACAAGCAGTCCGCACTTTGCGTAGCTTAGCGAGTGTTTTTAGCCTGCTTATGAGCTGAGAGTCATGAAGCGGTTAAGTTGTGAAGTTATTCCAGGTTGACTTGCACAAGTCACTGAAGAGTCTTATAATGGGCCTGGTTGCCACAAAGGATAATAAATGAGTTATGAGTGAAAATTAGTTTATAGCGTCTCATGTTTTTACAGAAGAGCTCCTGAGGTGGGACTTTGGGGGGGGATTATGGTAAATTACGTCATGTCATTTCACATATCCATGTTGCATTCACTGTATCAAATGCAAAAAAAGGCTTCATCACTGTACACTTCTGTTTTATTGTTGTAAAGAATCTTAAAAAGGCTCTTGAAATCAAAGTTTCTTATCTAGAGTAGTTTTCCACTCTCAGCTTGGACAAATAGAACAAAGTTAAGAGTGCATTCTAGTTAAAAGGGCCTTGAAAACAGCAATCTTACAGTGATATGACATATTTCTACTAGAGGTGAGGGATTTATTACCAATAATAACATCATTAAACTTCACACTTAAACATAATCCTGGCGACACTTTTTTACAAGCCAACTTTGTGGCACCGAAACTCTGCGACGCTTTGCGCTAGCTGAAAAATTCCAATGGTTTCTGAAAGGGGGCATTTCAGAATATTGGATTATTACGGTAATTTTACTCCCGCCGTTGCAGCGACCTTGTTTTTCTTTGGTTTACTCTGATAAAACTCTCTTTCAATAGATGGTAAATTGAGAAAATAACTTGCTAGATACTGAAAGTTCTGGTTGTTATGAAGAAATGCGCAAATATATTCATTCACATGACATTTAAAGAACTTTGTCCAATTAAAATAAGCAATAAGATATCCACCCAAAGATTTGAAACTAAGACCTTAAAGGGTTAAACGCAATTTTCCCATTCTTCAAAAATAATGCTCATATTTCACTTTTTAATGTCTATTTTACCAACTTTTACATAATCAGTCTCGTTTTCACACAGATGTGTCAACCTCATGCGGGGAACCAACTACTGCAATGAATTTATGACACTTACACTTTCCGAAAAATGCTCATTTTATACATTGTGTCGCCAAAACTGGTGTAAAGTTTTCTTCTTTCCATCCATCCAATATCTTGTGAACAGCACAAGATATTGCATGCGCTCTGCTATTCAAGTTTGGCTGAAAAGATAAGATTACAGGACATGCAGCAGCCAAGCACGTTTCTCACAGAAATCACTCCGGAAGTACTGGAACAACAAGGAACAAACCTGACAACAATCTCTGACCTCAGTCTCTCTGTATCAAACATGCCATCAAACTCAGGATATTAGAGTCATGAACAGACGGAGCTCCAGCAACCAATTAGCTGGTTTCTGGTGATCTTGACAAGAAGGGAAAACACAAGAGCGCGCCGTTACCTCGGTTTAACACTGCAGCTGTGTTTTTTTTTCTTCTTCTTTTTTTAAAGAGCCCGCAGTTTGCTGTTAAACCTGACAGTACCTGTAATCACTCAGACTCACGGCTGACGATAGTGCAGGGAGGCATCGGATCAAACTGTCTGCTTGTGAGATATACTCATCCTGCTGATCAAGGCGGCAGAACAATGTGTTAAACAAGACAGGCGTAGGGAAAGTAAATGCACAGAAAGCAGAAAGGCATGACTCTGCCTGACTGAACGTGGAGTTGTGACAGTTAAGGGAGGATCAGACTCCTTTCTGTGCTGGAGGCAAACCTGGAGATTGTCCCTCTGCGAGGACAATCTTTGCATTTGGAGGGAAAAGGGCAAAACCTCGATCTGGTTTCGCTGGCGCCGAGATTTAACGGAAACACTCGGCAGTTCAAAAGGACCAAACTCATCTTTCCCACCAACGAGGCTTCAGAGTGATTAAATTCATTAAAATCTCTTCAAGTAATTGCAGCTCATCTATGGCAGAGTAAATATTCAATTAATAGTGCCTTTTTAATAACTGTGATTCCTTCAATCCGTCGCACAGAGTCCCGCCTATCTCCATGTCGTTAATTAAAATTTCTCTTTGGAGGTCAATTTAATTCCCTTTAACTGTTCATTAGCCATAATACGGAGCGGCACAGAAATCCATTAAGAGCAGTGTTCATCTTCCCTGAGCCGTGTTCATGATTGTGTTGCGTATTGGCGGATGATGGGGTGTGGGGTGGGGAGGGTTAATCTTTCCCTCGGCTTCTTCCCTGGAGCAAAAATAGTGAGCTTAAGCCCTCCATGTGTCGAAGTGGCGAGCTGAGCCACCGCGAACCTGAGCGGAAGCTCTTTACCGGTCTCCGCAGCGTGTTTGGCCAAGGCTGACTGGCTGCCAAACAGCCAGAGACAGAGCGGAGATGAATCAGCACTGACAAGGTGAAGCCGGCTTCGTGTTCGCCGGCTGACAGCTCAGGTGCTCAGAGAGATGGAGACACAACAGATTACATTTAGGCCACTGCAGGGAATGGAGGAGGCGTTGGTGGTGGGGGGGTGGAGGGGAAGGATGACACGGTCCAAAACTGGTTTCTAAAACGAAGGAAACGTTTCCTGCAGATAGGTTGTGATATCTGGCCTTTTTCTGTATGTGCGGGCGTTACAGTACGCTGTTGTTCTTGAAGGCCGCTTTGATTTAGTACCACAGGACAACAGTGAATAAATAAGGTTTCAAATTATTTGTGGTGAAACTGTAATTCAGTTGACATGCCTCGTCCATAAAGGAGATACCTAATAAGCCATCATGTTCAAAAAGCTTATTACAACCCACATCGATATTTTACAGATGACCTTCAGCTGTCGTTTCGAACATCCCCGGAAGTGATTTGAAACATAAATCTGGTGACCAATAAAGAGCAATATTTTTCTAACAGGGCATCACATCTGTGTCAGAGATGCATTGTGACACGGGCCAGATTAACTGTTAAGAACGGAGCGGTAAACGTGTTTGTACTAAACTGTAATGGTTCAGACAGCCTGGTGAATTCACTCAGATACAGAGCGCGTCTGTATCCGTCACAGGCAAATCATCATGTCCATCCTGCGTCATGACGGATGGAAATATCTAAAGCACTCCACACCACAGCCATGCGAGGACGCCTCGCCGTGACGACACAGACACAGGGGCTGAACATTTTTTGAAATGATTGCTGTGGTGATATCGTTTGTGACATATTTGTATTTTCTTCTCGCCTCCTGTGCTCTGTGACCCGACGGGTCACTCGCATCCAGAATCAGCTGTCTAAAGAACGATTAGTGTGAAATGTGCCAGTGGCTAACTGGCTAACACTGGAATATATGGGCCAAGAATGATTGCACTCCAAACAATCTAGCAAAAATAATGTTGCATATTGAGAAACTGTATAATGGTGATGCATTACACAGCCTTAAAGAGAAGTACTGACCTGGGATTTACGTGGATTGCTACACTAGTAATGCTAAGCTAAGGCCAACCCAGACCAACGTCGTTGCACAAAATGGTGAAAGTTAATTAGGATATTAAGATCATTCCTGGTGGTGTGGCTGTAGTCCCGATTGTGGGAACAAAGTCAGGTAATGTACATAAAAGCACAGTGGTTTGTGTTGTTGTCCAGTCATGTGTTGTAAGTTATATTTCTTTTGAAAGTAAGTGGTTTCCTGTTTAGCTAAATTTATTCATGAACATCTTTCAAAGTTTTGGTTCTTGCTGCAATGTTTACAGCTGCACAGGCGGATCGGATGAATTCCTGTGGAGTAAGAAGGCTCACCAATTCAGATGAATAAATGTGTACAATGCTAAAGTCATATGCATGCTTTAAAGCCTCTCTGCTAAAAAAAAAATAGTTTTATTTATTAAAATGTCAACCTACAGATAATCACAATAACATTTTGTCTTTTATTGCTTTTATTTTAAGCAATAAAAGATGACAGAAGACTGATTAGACATACTTTAATCTTGGCCCGACTCTTTTTGCGTCGCCTCCAAGTGAACCGGGCCGGGTCCCTGAACCCGCGGTTCTGAACCTCCCGTTGCTCTGCCTACCAATGGGAACGTTTGTTGCATCCCGCTTTAAAGGTCCGCTCTCCAGGGAAATGGTAACAATCCTCAAGAGCAATCTTGCAGATGAGGTGAATCGTCTCATTGAATCAAATTATGCATTTTTTTTTTCATTCCATTTCAGCTCAGAGATCAAAGAAATCCATAGATTTATTTGTATTTACTCTGTCACTTCACCATATAAACAAAGGGGCCTTTTGTATGTCATAACGCTAGTCAGGAAGTTGCGCAGGTATGTAACCCAATTATGTGTCAGTGGAACAACCAACCATAGAATCAACAAATGTGTTCAATAAGCTCCTAAAAGTTTGTTTCAGCTCAAAAGATTAATAGATAAGAGTCTTAAAAATGAGTTCCGCTGTGCTCTGCTTTCTTTTCAGAAAGAAGGAACAAATAATTGAAATGTTTCAGTTCATAGAACGTATTGTTATGCATCGTCCTCATAGCATCACCAAAGTAGTTCTGAGGCTGCATGGTGGCCTTTTCAAAGACTGAAGAGAAGAGAAGCAGAGGGAACTGGAAGGTGTTGCACCTTTCTGTACGTGTGCATCACAGTTCCCATTACAAAATGGAAAGGGCAGTGAAATAATCAGTTACAAACCAAAGTGTAGACTAAATAATTTAAACTGTTACATTTTTCATCTCAACTCCTTTCTGTGTTTGTGTTTTTCACTAGAAGTCAACATGAACTTTAGGAATGTCACTCCACTGCTGCTGTGTCTCTGCAGACAACAATACCCGTTCTAATGGCTCCAAGATGTTCCTCCCTGCTGACATCCTTAACAAATCATCAAATTATCTAATTTGATGAGGACACTTTAAAGGTGATTACGTTGAGATGTAAATATTAAATTAGCCTGCTCTCTCATCCTCGTCCTAATGCAGTCAGAAAATCAGAAAACCGTCGCTCTTGACAACACGCATGTCCGCTGCTCTCACAGAACCATAAAGGAGGAAATAGTTTCTTTTTTTTTCTTTTTTTTTTTGGATTGTGTAAATGAGAAACTCTTTGTTTGCTATTCTAATTGGCACTTTGCCTCTCAAATTCGTTTTAAAAACCAATAAAGTCCTCAATGAGACCGCTCAAACAGCAGCCCAAGGATTCTCCGAGTGTCTGTTTGGAGATCTGCTAAGTGAAGGGAGCTTACAGCTGCAGTGTGCCGCGGGTGGCTATCTGCTATGTGTGCTATGCGTTCCCCATTGTTGCTCAGGGCCAAGTTTGTGCTGGAATACAAACATAACCCCACTCGAAGCATTAATCTCAGCGTGCAAGTGTGCACTTTTGAAGGCAGCCCATCTGTGGAGGCTCCCCAATTAGCTGCTGTCATATGGCCCGCGATGGAACAGATTTCTGTCTTTGGAGTGTCACTATACAGGAGGAAATAATGCGCACTATTCTCAACTAATCTGCTGTTAGGCTGCAGGATTTTACCTGCAAAGCCCTCGGGATCGACTTTAAGCTTTTCTTCAACCGGAGCGCGAATACTGTCTGCTCTTAAATAGGTGAATTGTGTTGCGCTTTATCTCCGAAGGGAGTACTGTTTACACAAATAGCTCAGATTGTCTGAGAGCACAAACAGAAGTCGAGATCATCAATCAGGGCCTCGCAACTGATCAAACCACAATAGCTCGTGAAACGGCAACCGACACCAGTGGCTCGAGAACAGCGGAGCGCCGCGTCCGAGAGGACAAACGACGACAACAACAGAGCGGCCGGCTGCAGAAGGCAGCGCATTCATCAACCGGACAGCGGAGATAACGCCCGGCTTTGCGTCCGAGCGTTTTTACCTTGCGTCCGCCTGTGTTCAGCTTTATGGGGGTGAGGAAGGGGTCGAAGATCATGTGGCTAGTTTCTATGTTGACTGGCGACTGCCTCTTCCCGACGGAGCACAGGTTCCAGGCCGAGTTCACCAATCCCCAGAAGGACGGCACTGCAACACAAACAGATTTACAGAGTGAATGAGAGATGAATTCATACTTGCAACAGTCGATCAAAACAGGACCCGAATCCTCGGTGTGATATTTTTAACCCTTGTGTTTACACATGGGGTCCAACCGACCCCACAGCCGTATCACTTGTATCATTTGCCTCAGTCCTCGCACGCACAAGGGTTAACAATCCCACATCCACTGGCACATGTGGACGTTCTGATCAGTACCTTAGTCTTTAAAAGCTCAATGTATGCATCGTTGTAAAGTGCTTAACCAGTTTTCCTTTTATGCTTTAGCTCATCAATACAAAAAATAAAAAATAAAAAAAATAGACATTGATTAACAGTTGTGGAATAACTTACTAAAGAGGAAAACAAAAAGCTATCCAGTCTAACCCAGGCTCTGTGGAAAAATAAATTATCCACCAACATCCTAACTGTTGACAGGAAAAACCTCCATCAAGCCGATGCAGTAATCTTTTACATCTACATGGCCCATAATTCTGGCCAGCCATTGCTTTAATTCAGTGAGAGCATTTTCCAGCATGAGCTCCCTGTTAAAGGTTATGCCACGCCATCTCCTTTTTTTACTAGGCCAATAAAAAAAACATTATTTTCTTCCTGAGCTGTTCAGTAGTGGACTTGTTGGTGGCCTTTCAATCATTTCTCAAATTTTAGCTGCAAAACCAAGCCTTGGGAGCATGACTGTGAGTATATATATATATATTTTATGGATTGTTGGGTATACACTAGACGTAACAACCAATCCATTATTTTCTTCTTCATTATAATTCTTCATTATTTTTGGTCAGGTAGCCTCACACATACAGTGTCATAAAACAGAAGCTAAGTGGTTGAAATCCTTGGCACATAATACACAACTTCACACCCAGTGTTCAATATTTTTTATTTTATTTTATTTTTTTTACATATTTTTCACAAACAGTGACAAGAACTCTATAAAAGATGACCTGAATTCACTGTTAGCTCCAGCACACTAGACACACTCCTGACTCTTTGTTTTCATCATCACCTTAAAGGCTATTTTTGTCTTTTTTTTAAATGTGCTACTTGCTTTCATCCGGACTCTTGTCCAAGTGGTTTTTTCAGTGCTAGCTGTCTCTGACTTTCAATGAAAACCGAGAGCTTTAGAAAGGGCATTTGAACCACAATGAGACAGAGATAAGACCATTTCTTAACTACTTTTGCCTTTATTTAGAAAGAAGCGTGAAGTGTTTTCATTTAAGCCGACTTCATGTTTTTCAGACAGTCTGAACTGATTTCACTCTGGCCGGATGCAGGCTTAGGCAGGGGTTTTGAAACTCGGTTCAGCTTTCCACATAAAAAAATATGGATGATCACTGCTAATTCGATGATTAACAAGGCGGAGGTGGAGCAACACACGTTTCACAAAAATGCAGTTTGGTTTGGATCATTTTATTTAATCTTACAAAATCTCATTTGAAAACTAGACTTTGCATTTTTTCTCTTTGTTTGTGAGAATGAAGCATAAATATGATGCTGTAGGAAGTCAATCATTTCAGCCTGCACTGTGTGCTATTGCGATTTAAAAGCAAAAAATAAAAAAATAAAAAAAATACACAGGTGCTCTAGCAATCCATCTATCTCTTCATCCACTTGTCAGTGCAGTGTGACAGAGGACTAGTGTCTATTTACAGAGGTCAATAGGTGAAATTAACAACAACAAAAAAAAACGCTGTCACCGATATGATTCTAGAAGTAAAGTCTATTTTTAGGTCAAGCACTAAAGACGAAATATCAGATTTGTCATGGTGACCCAATATTGGACATTGAAGATATGCGCTATATCTCCTCTCTTAAACTACTAATGGGGTAACAAGTGAGATCATTTTCTTTCCATTCATTGTTGGACCAATGTCTCTGCTACATGTTTAGAAAGTGATTCTGCTGTGAAATCACATTGTGCAGTCTGTCATTTACACCTCACAGTGAAACATATTAAGATTCTACAATGCTGAGCCCATAAAGTGTGATTTTATTTTTCAAACTACAGATTGTGACTGTGTGGGTCTTAAACCAAAAGACTTGTAGAATCATACAAGCCAGAGATTAGGCGAAGAATAACTCAGTTCTTTGACGTTAAAATAAGTGCAAAAATGATTCCCAAAAGAAAATAAATGGTAAAAAAAGAAAATGTGAACAGAGAGGAAGTCACAGTGGTAGTTTTTGTAGAAAACAGTCTACAATCAGGTAAAATGTACAGTTAAGTGTAAAGTTGGTAAAACAGGCTGGTTTTGTAAGTGAATGCCAGCCGTGGTGAAGTGACTGACAGGCTGTAATTCCCTTATGTAAGACTTGGCCACCAGGACGGAGGTTTTTCAGGGAGAAAGAATCAGATCCTCATCAACATGAACTACTGCAAAACACAGATTTGAGCTGCAGCTTCTACCGTGGGCCCTCAAGTGCGTCTCCTACCCCCCCTTTAGAAAGACATAATAAGACTGAGATGACTCACTGGAATGCAAAATCCTCTGAGAGTTCCAACAAAAGAAGAGATAATTTCAAAATATGCAAATACACAATGAATCAGAGGGAATCTGACACAGCACAGCGTGAATTTAGAGCTAAAGGCTCACAAAGTCAACAAGTCCTCCAGATTCCGGTGTTTGTTTGCCGCGCTCGTCGGCGAGCTCTGCAGAGAAAAAAAAACAAAAACACCAACCCCCTGTTCAGATAAAAGCATGGAGTCAAGAGAAGTGAAGTGCCGGCGTATTCATTTCTCCCTCTGCGAACGCACCGTTAGCTAGCGGCGGAAGCGCATTTAATGGAGTTTCCGCCAAACACAAAACGCTGGCAAAGACCAAAAAACAGGTATTTGTCAAAGGGTGATACGTAGCGTGTTGCCGTGATGCAAAAATTATGGTACTATATATAATTTCTACTTTTCATAAAAAAACATCTTTAATATATAACAGATATATAACATCTTTAATACATATCTGTTGTATAACATTCTGAGTTATACAACAGAAAAACAAGCAAATCCGTTAGAGGGAATTATAAAAGCTGGTTGCATAAATGTGCATGGGCCTAAAATAATAATTTTAGAGTGACAAAATCAAAAAGCCTCTTCTAGAATGATTCTGTTTGCATTTGTTCAAAGTTAAAAAGATTGTTGAGAGCTTAGAAAGGATCTAAAACTTTCTCTTTTATGAGAAAGGCATGAACAGTTCTTTTAGAGCTCGGTGGACAAAAACTGCAGCTAAGATCGATTTCTTGATCTTGATTTCAATACTGAAAATGTTTGTTTTTTTTATTGAGTTTTGCGTGGGGAAAAAAGCAATTCATTTATTGCATTTGAAGCAAAAAAACTTGTCTGGAACACTATATTTTCATTATATCTTATTGCTGAATTTTCTAAAATAAGTAAAAAGACGTATTGCCCTCGTCTCTTTTCCTGCTGTTCCCTCTATATACTTTTTTTTCCAGTTGACTTGTTTGGCACAATATCTTACAAGGCAAAAAAAAAAAAAAAAAAAAAAAAGCAAAAAAAAAAAAGATGAAAAAAAAAAAAAAAAAGATGAGTTGACATTTGAAATAAAAAATTATAATGGACTAATTTATATGTCACACAAATATATCATTTTACTACGGGTTTGAAATCCACTATGAGTAGATAATTTAATATTGCAAATAAACTTTGTTTGAACTTATTTTGAATATTTGCCATATTTACTGGTCAAATGTCAATGTCAAAGTGCGTTTACCTGGAGCTCTTATGGTGCAATTATTTTATTGCCACAAATAAAGTACCAGAACAGAGTTCAGTTAAGTTTATGGAAGCAAAAAAAAACATTGTTGGATATTTTGTTTCTCTTTTAATAACGTCACAAGCTGACCTTTTTAAACTACATGTTAATTAGCAGCGACCTTTCAAAGCTTATTACATGTTTGCCTGAGGCTTATTTATTATTTATCCAAACTCACTCAAGTAATCATGCCACACACTTAAACTGTGTTTTCATGTGGCATTTAGCACCAAAGTGATTGCTGCAAAGTGCCGATTGTGATTTTATCAAACTGTATGCAGTTTCTCAGAAAACACGACCGACGCATAGTTGAGTTTGAACTGTAATTTTAATCGCAATGTTTTGTAGAAAAAAAAAATAGTAATAGCAACCACCCTAAAATCAATCCTTCATGGTGTTTGGTCCATTAATTAATTAACGTAACGAGAGCAATCCCAGTTTATAACTTTCAGGAATAAAGTTGCAAATTCCTAAAAAAAAACAAAAAAAAAACATCAACTTTACACTTTATTAGGTAGTTTGACTCTAATTGCCATCCTAAAAGGTCAACATTGAGTAGCTTATTTGGAACAAATAGACTTTATGGAGGTAAATATGTAAGGCTTTAGTGTTGCCATATTCAAGCGGATATCCTAAACTGATCAGTTCAGGTCACATTTTTCATGCATCTTGCAACTTAATTCATTACATTAAGGTTTAAAA
This sequence comes from Poecilia formosa, assembly GCF_000485575.1. Taxonomy (NCBI): domain Eukaryota; kingdom Metazoa; phylum Chordata; class Actinopteri; order Cyprinodontiformes; family Poeciliidae; genus Poecilia; species Poecilia formosa. Next base: position 296,979 of record NW_006800272.1, read on the forward strand.
GGGAGACTAAAATCAACCTCTAGATATCTAGAGGTACAGACATTTAGATATCTGTAAAGTTTACTCAAGCGTAGAGCAACTAAATGACCTTAAATTTGCACTCAGAGGAATGTTTCGGGAAATTTCATGTCTGAAGCAAAACATGATAGACTGGGACAATTTGTATTTGTACGAAACATTTCAAAAGAGATGTTGCAGAAAACTTGCCGTCAGATCATGGTATTATTGAATTTAAACCTACAAAATATCAACGAGTAAATATTTAAATTCATACCCGTCTCGTCAAATCTCCTTAGCAAATCCGTAATGTTTCTACACAGCAGACTTTAACGATGGCTATAATGCATTATAGCTTTCGTTAGCTATAGCGATAGATAACGATATCCACCGTTTTAGCTAACTTGGTGCTAGTTTTCAAAACGTTTTGCAGGTGAATACAGAGTTCTGCTTTACAAAGAAATGAAACATTCAGATGACTTTATTGTTGACAGTCATTCCTCCATTTTTACGCGCAAGCAAAAATCTGGCAGGAATCCAAGGACAACGAGCAGGACATTGTTAGTTTTGTCTTCTTAAAGCAGCCCGAATGGCTCAACAGCGATATACAGGTTTATATATTCATACGCCGCACTAATACACGAACACGCCGCTGGCAAACCGTGATGTTTAAACACCAGGCTGACGACTCGTCATCAGCAGCCTCAGCAGTTCTGTCATGTATGAACAATCGGCAGCTATTTCACAGAGGCAAATACAGCAAGACAAAATGGAAAAACATCAACATGCTTCGAGTCATGATTTATTAAAAAGCATTAATGAATTAGAGAGTAACATTATTCATCAGGAATGGTGCTTGAGAGAACACAGAGAGAAAGAGAGTGAGAGAGAGCGAGAGCGAGAGAGAGAGAGAGAGAGAGCAGTCTTCTGAAGCAGAATCCTTCATGAAAATGACAGGAAATCCATGTGCAGAATGGGAATAGGAGTGTGTGTGAATCGATCTATTATACCAGCGCCCCCTTTGGTAAATGTACACATAATTATTAGCCATTGATAGATTCCTGAATGCAGCAATGGCGGCAAGGGATATCACTCACTGCTGGAAAAGGCAAAAGCTGCTCTGTCAATAATCTCCTCCTCCAGAATTGATACAGATATATTTCACTTAGAGCTCCTCACAAGTGTTGGAGCCACTTCCATTTCTTATTTGCACGCAGTAAATGCAGACAGGGATATATGGTGTGGCCTTTTGGAGATGTCACACCGAGCTGATTTATAATGTGCATGAGAAAAGGGCAATTGACGGCGGGAGGCTTTTTTTTTTTGGCTTCCTGGGCGGTGTGAATCCATCTGTTTTCTTTAACCAATTTTGATTTGGTGAATCAAAAAAACATTCTGGACGGATCAAGAATCAATGCAGAACAAGGTTCTCGGTCAATTTCTCTCATAAGGGGCCACACGTCATTTTCAAAGTGGAATTTCCAGCGCAGCAGAGCACAGTGGCTCCGTCTCGGCGGCGACCCGGTTCGGATGTTTTGAGGGCCGTGTTTCTTCAAATCAGTTCTGGTTCAGTTCGCTTCAAACAGTCCCCACTATCTAGTCACATGTTGCCTTTTCATCTATTCCTACTTCCATTTGGCTTTGTTTTGTACCCACAGGCAAACTGTTGCTTTATTTTCTCAAGTATTAACCAGGTTAAGTATCTTCATGTGATATTAGCCATACACCTTTTTTTCTCCACTCACTGTGGTCCTGATTCTTCTTTGGCCCAGTTGCCTCTTATGCAATATGTGGAATAGATTAAGATTTCCACATTCAGCTCAATTTTGCCCATATATATTTATTCTAGATTAATAAGTCATATAATCTCATATCCTTTGCAGAAAACTATCCAGATCAAAGAAAATTACACAAAGTTTTTGGGTTTCAAAGTGAGTACAAAAACCATCACACCTGATAGCCGGTGTGAAAAGGCCTGTGGGCAGATGGTACAAATCAATCAAACTTACCAAAGGTGTCAAAGTGACCAGCTTCACTAAGACCTCACTGCTTTGGTAAATGGTAAATGGCTTGTACTTGCACAGCACTTTATCAAGTCCAGAAGACCCCAAAGAGCTTCCTGCTCCATTCAGTCACCCACAATCACACGCTGATGGTGGAAAGCTACTGGATAGCAGCCACAGCTGCCCTGCCCCAGTGCCCTCTGACCGCCATCAGGAGGCAAGGTGGGTAAAGCGTCTTCCTCAAGGACACAGCGACAGAGGTGGACAAAATCCCCTCACCAACGTCGGATTATTTAAAACATGGAGCTTAGATGAACACAAAAAGTCAGAAATTCCACATGGAAGACCTCAGCTGACAGTTCAGGGACCATTTTTGTGTAATTACTAATCATCAAAATCAGTGTCATAGGTTGTGCTCTACAATATACATAGGACACTCAAAATGCTTTGTCTACAGTGGGTTGTTTTCCCCAACTTTAAAATTGGTTAACTCATCTTCAGGCTTGTCCTTTGGTCATCTTATGTTTGTCTTCACGTATTTTGCTCGTCTTTTCTCCTCTTGTGTGCACCTGCTTCCTTGAAACAAGTGGGATTTTTTTTAGTCCCAAGGTGAACAGTGATGTACTACATGTACAGTTTTGCACTTGGATCATTGACTAAGTTGCAACATTTTATCTTTGGTTGCATCATGGTTTGCTATGAGGACCTTGTCTTGGTCCCAGCCATTGAATATTTCATGTTTGTAGTCTTGTTTCTTGGGGTATCGACCATAGTTGCTGGGCATTGCTTGAAAAAGGCGGCCATTTCAATTTGCAACATCTGTAAAGTAGCAAACTCCGCTGTCTTCACCGACTCCAACTGAATGGATGTCCTTCACAAAACAACATTGTCAGAGTGCGCCACTGTAGAAGGTGGACCTTGACTTCCCTGTGTGTGTGAGGCCATGTTTGGAGACTAATTATACGACTGCCGTGTCTGGGCGACCCATGTGGCCTTATTAGACTTTGGGGTTGCACAAAAGGCATCCTAGGGGATTCCAGTAGAAGGAGACATGTGCCGGGCAATTAGACCCAACATTAATTACTTCCACAAGTAGAGCATCTTACACATTGCATGCAGGCGAAAAGCTACAGCCACTCAAATAGCATTAGGCAACTTGAAAAGTGCATTAAGATCAGAAATCTGAGGACACTAAAATAAAAAACAAACACATCCTGTTTCCAATTGATGCAAATGAGATTAACATGGAAATGGATACTGCAGAGGTATGCATTTCATTACACAAATGCAGAGAGAGCATGAGCAAAATATCTTTACTTTGTTTACTAGATGTGGATTAGAAATTTGAAAGAGGATTGCAAGAATTCAGACAGACAGACATGCACACACACAAACACATTTACTCTCATCTTTAATTAGACGCTGTGTTGATTTCCATCCATTCACACAACACTACGAGTGACTAATCTTGAAACCATTAACAGATAATACCTATCCCAAACATCAACCTAAACTCAACCCAAGTCTTAGCTCAAACCATAACCACCATCCACATAAATGATCTAAAAATGTCAAAATATCATGAAAAACTTCAAGATGCCTCCGTCACTCTCTTCAGGAAGTGGGTTTTTGCTTGGCGGTATAAAGTTCTCTTTTCAGATAAAAAAAAAAAAAAATTAAATAAAAAGTTAGCATTTTATTTGGAAGTCAAGGTCCCAGAATCTGACGAAGGAGCAGAGAGGCTTAGAATCCACATTACTTGAAGACGTCCAGGCTGAAGTTTCCACACAGTGATAATTTGGGTTGCCATGTCAGTTGCTGGTCTCGGTCCAGTAAGTTAGAGAGCTTACTTCCCTCTGCTGACAAAATTCATGGAGTTTGCAGGTTTCATTTGTCCTCTGTAATTTGCTGCTGCTCGCACTGCCATTGGTACCAAAAGCTGGTTCAGTTACCATGACGTCACTGTGATCGACTGGCCAGCAAACTGACCTGACCCGAGTCCTGTAGAGGAAGATGACAGACGCCGGACCTAACAATGCAGCGACCTGGTCATCCACCACACCACGAGTCAGTCACTTCCATGTCACAATGCATCGCTGCGGTAATTTATGCCCAACCAAGTGTTTCCAAGAATGAGTATTTGTAGTGAATCTATATAGAAGTTTTACCTTCCCACAGACACACTATCACACACTCTATGTCCGTGCCATCTGTCAAAGAGCTAGATTGTGTACAGCATGTTTTTTTTTGAACATGCTGGGAAAAGCATGAGATAAAGTGCATCCTTTTGTAACTGCTGATGCAAAGCTGGCTTGCAAATTGGCCCCGCAGTAGGAGAGAGAGCAAGTATGAGGTACTGGGGACCTAACAGCGTTGGGATAAATGCTTACTTAAGCAGGTATGGAAAGCAACATCTTAAAGATAATGAATGTCTGAGAACGTATTTAAAGAGGCGATGTCACATTCGGCGAGCTCTCAATTTGAAACGCCGCTGCGGCGCCGTGGGTTCCATCGTGTTGACTCACCGGGGGGCCATTTTATCGGCACTCTGGTGCGTCTCTGAACAGAAGGACATATGCTTGAATGTAAAGGCTCTGGACAGGCAGCAGGTGCAGAACGTTTGCTGAAATATGTCATTAAGGGAGGCAGAACTTATTTCCCCCCATTTTACACAACATGACTGTGATGGTAAAAGATCAACACTTAAGTAAAACTCACCAAGGCATTTATGTTATATTACATGAGTCCTTTCATACATTAACTATATTATTGTATTAGGTGCTTAAGTGTAACGTCAAAATCTTTTGGTCGTGATAAAACTAAGTTCTGTTTTGCCAAATGTGTTTTACATGGGAAGGTCAGAGTTGGTGTTACTGTAAACTGAGTTGCAGATAATAGTGACTTACAGTGTAAATAACTGTAGACGTCAAAGTCAGTCACCTGACATACAAGTAAAGATGGCTTACAGCATGTAAGCGATCATCAAAGTATCTGACACTCGTCTACATCATATCATAAAATACAGAAACCCAAGAAATGTATTTTGTGGTTTAGTTTTTGATAGCCTCTCAAACCTTGTAAAAAATAATATTTATTTAGGTTTGCTCGTGCTAAGCCTCATACATGGATCAGGTTTTGTTTTTTTGTTTTTTTAAGTGGGAACCGCCAACAACTGAAAAAAAAAATCACTAGGGTCTGCTGAGTTTGACTGAATTTTGTTGAATAGCTGAAAAATGAGACCTTGCATACAGGAGAGTGACATTATAAAAATGTGCACCTTTCACTTGTCAAAGAAGAAAAACTAAATTAATTGTGTGCCAGAAACATAAAACTTGTCATTTAAAACTTAAGGCAGGACGACGAGCATCGATGACCGATAATTGTTTCCTAAATCCGTTTTTTTCAGGATTGGCGAATGTCAACCACAAAATCAGTTTCATCATCATCATCATCATCATCCTACTAACTTGAAGTTGGTGACATTTAAAGGTTTGCGATCAGATTGTGACAACACATTTTGCCTTCTGTTATGAAAACCAGTTGAGACGTCGTGCTCACTTTACATTCTCCATTCCTGACTTGCTTCTGTTCCATCATCATATCCCATTGGCCGAGAACATTTTTTTGTTCAGGTCAGCTCTAATGGAACGGAATTGAAAGCATGGAAGACTGTAAACGGAGCCAACCGGCCCTCTCAACCTAATGCTAAGTACTCAGCTATTTCCCCACTAATTAATGACTTGCTTTAGAAAGCTTTGTGCCGTCCCACTACTGCTTAGCTAAATCTCCTTTCAAAGTTAACAAATTACTAAAGCATCAACTAATTTTCACAATGCTAATTTTCTTTTTTTCTCTCTCTCTCTCTCTCTTAATTTCCAGCACCACTTGACCGCAGATATTGCAGCTGTGAGGAAATTACTTTAAAGCGATTTGCATTTGCTGCAGATAAATGGATCTAAAATTCATTGCGGTTCTGTGTCACGGTACCGTGAGCATGATGTTTGATTTTGCGAGTGAATCTGGAGATGGCCAGTGACAGTGACTCGTGTTTTGGCTTGTTCCTGTGATGCTGGGCTAATCCTGCTGGCCCAGCACAGTGCAAAGGCCTCATTAGCAGCGCCCAGTACACAGAGCAATAAACATGCCACTCAAGCTAACTCTTTTTGTCAAGTTCTTAATGGTGTGGAATATAAAAGCTGGCGGCCAGCAGAGGGTTTACTCTAGGGGGAGGAATAACAAATACACAGTCCCTGGAGGTGGGTTGAGTTGGAGCTGAAGGAGTGGCGAAGGAAGAGGAAGTGAGCGCTACTCTGGAGGAAGGGAGGTTATTTTTGTTGGGTGTTTTGTTTTGTTTTTTGTCTCTTTTACTGACAGTTTGCGAGCAGGAATTGTGTAGGAATATCATTGGGAGACAAAGACTGACCAAAATATTTCTCAGTAGGTGAATGGGAGCTTAACATTAAAGAAGTCCATTAAAATTCCTGGTAACACTTTATTTGAAGGGGTGTGTATAAGACTGACATAACATTGTCACAAACACAACATGTCACCAGTAATGAACATGAAGCAGTCTCTGTCACAACCATTCATGAAGACTCCTTCATGTTCATAACAGGTGACATGACGGCGTCATGCCAGTCTTATGCACATCCCTTCAAATAAAGTGCTACCAAGTTCTTTACGCGAGCTTTTTTGGTTTAGTGATTCTGCATGCCATCCTCGGGAAGGCGGCGATGATCGTCTGTGACTGAAGTGCGTTTTTACCATTATTGCTCCCACTATTCTACTCCATTGTGTCGGTGCTGCCATGTTCCAGGATTCCCAACCGGCGATGAAATCCTCTGTCGAATGAATGAGGATCACAGAATGCCGTTATGGTGAGCAGCAAAAAGTGTTGTACTACATTAGCAGTTTGCCCTAATCTGTGTCAGTCATAAACTCTGTTTATTACTGGCACGTCCTTTGCTGCAGCAGCAGCAGCAGCAGCAGCAGCAGCAGCAGCAGCAGCAGCAGCAGCAGCAGCAGCTGACTCCAGGCTTCATTCACGGGCCAACACCAAAATGATGGAGATCCCCTCGGCTCGCAGCAAACCCACTTCTCGCCTCAGGAGTTCTGCACTCACAGACTTACCCCCAGTGGAGAATAAAGAGACAGGTACAAGCAGAAACTGGGCTGGTAATTACAAACACAAAAAAAATAAATAAATAAATTAAAAAAAAAACCCACAGCTCTGCCAAGTTGTCCTGGGGATAATCTGCTTTTCGAAGATAGATTTGCTGCAGAGTAATCTGCATTAAGACGTGCTAAAAAGTTTTCCGCCATTGTTTTCTTTGTGGAACGAGAGCTTCAGTAACGGGTTTCGAGTCGCAACAAAAGGTTTTTAAACAAGCAGACGAACCGTGTAGCACGTCGCAGTCGGAACAGAATGAGACCGAGCTCCGGCGTTTCTCTTCCGTTTTCCCGCAGCTTTGTGTCTCCATTTCAATCACAGCGGGGCACTCGACAATCCATGTCATTACATTTTATCGTGGTCTGCTCGACTGCGCAGTGGGCATGTCCGAGTTCGTGGGTTTATGCGGCATTAAATCCCTGTGAGAATGAGCGTTCCTAATCTTTGCCTTACTCTCCCCGGTCGGCTCGCAGCCTGAGCAACACTCAGGGAGCCTCTGAGCCTACGCGGATGAACATGATTAAAAATCACAGTGGCAACGAGTCCAAGTCCTCCAGGGGTCAAGATGAAGCGTCACTTCAGAAAGGCGAGAGAGAGAGAGATGGAGAACCCAGGAACAGGACTGGAATCAGTAAACAAATCCTTTCATCCTTACATTCAGGTTAGCCTGGAGGGGGGAAGCGCCACAGCCACCCGCTAGTATGAAGCCTGGATTGTAATTTGGCAACAGCCTGAATGAAACTAATTTCGTCATGCAATTAAAAGGTTGAGGATTTTATTTTATTCTCGTAGGTTTGGTGAAAGATACGTTTCCAGAGTGAGCCTCTCTTCCAGGAACCGAGTTGATTTTCTCAGGCTATTTTTACCCCTTCCTCCATCCTTCTGTGTCCTGTCCGATTCCCTCTGTGTTCATTTCTGTATTAGTAATAATAGTCACCTTCTCTCCAGTTCCCTGCACATGTTTTTTATTTTATTTTTTCCTGGTTGTACAGCCATTCTACTCACACCAGGATCTCGTGTCAATTATCCACCTTCCCATTAGATGTAATCCTGCAAGATCCTCCATCGAGCTGCATTCGGTTGTCCTCTGCACCGGTCATCTTGTGCTGCTCCAGCTCTGTCGTTTCCAACCTGATGTCCTCTTGTTGTTCTTGTGGCACAGCTTCATGGGTTGTAGTAAAACTTTTTTTTTTTTTTTTCACAGTCTGTGGAGCTTCTCCACAATTTATGATAATTACGAGTCACAGCTGTTTAAAATAGTCTACAGCCAGGTTTTTTTTTTTTCTTAATTTGAACAATAAGAGATTCAGAATTTCTCTAAATAACGTTTACAGTTTTTGTATTGAGGCACAAAACAGACAACACGTGGGGATCTTTCACAGATTTTTGCAGAAATTAGGCATTTTTTTTCTCAGGCTTTATTCGATTTTTTGTGAATTTTACCGTCTCCCTCTGACTACGAGGTGATTCAAATTCACTTTCACAATGTAAACGCTGTGAAATGACCAATTTATGGCTTGAACACCAGATGTAATCCAGGTGGGAGCTGTCTCTGTTCTTCTCAAGCCTTGGAACAGAAGCAGAATTTGGTCACAGTTGCACCTTTGCGAGGTTTGCTACGTTTATAGCTTACCTACAAAGTGTAATTACAGTATATTTTAGTTTTTTCTACGGGAATTCACAATTTTAATTCCATGATCAGAGTCCAAGAGCTAAGAGTGTAGTAGAAAGAGAAAAAAAAAAAAAAGTGGATTTCTGATGCGGCTGTGACTGAAGGACCAACCTGAAGCTAATGGATCCACTCCTCTTTTTTTATTCACTCATAAGCTTTGCATCAGCTTTTTATTGAAAAGAAAAAAAAGAAACTAACTCCAAAAAAAAAAAAGAGAGAATTACCTGTGCTAATCTCCCAGGTAAGCGCCTGATAAGGTGCGGTAATAGAAATCATTGTGTCAGCTTTCATGTCCAAAAAAGAAATAAAAAAAAAAAAGTGGAGGGTCTGGGAGGGACTTCAATAGCAGGCGACGACTTCTTCTCAGGCTCATTTCAGAGGGGAAGTATTAATAAATGGTTTTTCTTCCACTCTGTCTGCCTCTGCGTGGGTTGCTTGAGCCATTATGGCAGCCGAGTTACAGCATCAGTGTTTCTCTTCTCTCCTTATTCTCTACCCCACACCCACTCACAGACACATACATGCATACATGCTGTCCCTGCTACTGAAGCGATGGGAAGTATCAGAGTTAAGGCTCTGGGCTGCGGATGACATTAAAGTGTCACACGCCCAATTCCAGTCCAGCTTTGCAGGTGACGACGTGATCCGTCAAAGATCGCCGCCGTGTTTACCTTTGTGAAAGCAGGCCAGAGGCCCCGTGCGGCCGTGGCACCCGTAAGGGGCGAAGGGTATCGCCCAAAGACGCACGAGAACGCTGGTTTGCAACGCTTCGTTTTTCATTCTCCTAAAGACTAAGCCGAAAAACTTTTTTTTTTTGATTCAATCGTTTTGCACTTTTCACAAAATGTGAAAACTGAAGATGTATATGAAAACAAATTAAAAGGTGGATAGATATGTACCTGCCCTTTTCATTTGTATCTGTGGTCTGCTCTGTTGCATTTGAAAAAAAAAAAAAAAAAAGTCTCAAAATTAATTTGCACCGTTTTGCATTTTGATTACAGATAGAGCGCAAAGCTGCATATATAATCAAAACAACCACAGAGGGTCGTCCCGACGGTCAGGGAGATCTGTCACGCCTGAGTAAGCGCACCACCACGTCGACTGAAAGCATACGTAAAAGTGAAAGTCTGGCTTGAAGACATTCCACATTAATTGGAAACAGTGTAAGGTACTTTGAAATTTAGCAGCACGGACCAAGATAAACACAAAACAGAGGGTAAAACCCGAGGTGCAGCCTTTCAAATACCTTATTGATTTTATCCCTGAGATGTTTCACATTTGGAAATGTTGCTCGAGATATTCCTGAGGAGATGCATATGAAAACACGACTCATTCCCAATTCCCAGATCTTCTAAAGCTTCTCAAACAGTAGAGTCCTTCATAACTACTGACATCCCTGACAAGATGTGTACAAATCTGGAAGAAATGCAAAGATTCAGTAGCATGTTCTCTCTAAAACACCACAATATTTGTCTTTGTCAAAGGCTGGCAGCTAAAGAATTTTTTTAACTGCTAACAAAACCCATATTTTTTTTAAAATAATATAATTCTTACATAATTTTTATGAACCACGAAGGTTAGTGCTTTAAGTTCAACATATTTGGGACACTTCTGAAGGTGATTGTTCTCGAGTTGTATTGGCAGAGATGAATAAACTTTTTTTTATTTGTCCTTCCTGATAACACTCAAATTCTAAAGAGCCTTCAACATTTTGAAATCACGTGGCAACCGTTCTTTTTTTCTTTCTTATTTTTGTTTGTTCTATGCAAGAGGCAAAACAAGATGGCAGAGAAAATACGGTTTGAAAGAACTGGAGATAAAGATGGTGACCAAAGGAGTCTGGATCTATAGTTCAGAATCTAAAACCACGTCAGCATGCCTGTTTGTCCCAGAAGACGCATCGTCATGGCATCACTTTACTAGAAATGTATTTATTTATTTCAAACAGGTTTTTAAAAAAACAGAAATCAGTGGGACAGCAGGACTTTAAGGCATTTAAGTAAATGAAAAAACTATAGAAATTTAACAACCACACAAGCTAACTGCCTACTGGTCCCACAGAAGGCAACATCAACTCAAACATTGCACTAATGAGTAGCAACGTAATCTCACACTTTGCCATCTTAACCCTTCACTCACTTCTGTGTGCAGGACAGTGGAAACTGAAAGTGAGACAGCAGGATTCACTGTGTGATTAGTTCAACCAATAATTATTGAAAACAAGTAAACTGCTTATCTGACCAATGACGGGACAAGTTGATTCTTCTATGAACACAGCAAAACATCACCATTCGGGTAAAAGCAACGTACTTGGTCATGATGCAGCAGGACGCTGAGAATATCGCACAACTCATTTCAAGTAAATATTAGCAGCGTATCGTACGTCAAAGACAGGGCATGACCTGATGTTTCCCCAAATCTTAGTTGTTTAATCTCATTTAAACCCACCTAATGGTTTTTTTCCCCAATTTCCATGCCGTACAGCTATAGTGTTTGCTTACAATGACTCAGCTGTTCTTATTGACACAGAATATGCCTGTTCTGGCCCAGTCTCTCCCATCTTCACTGTGATCCATTACTTACATTTTTTTTTTTAGTGTGCATTTCATTAAAATTCCTACCTCATCCACTCCAACTGTTGCCTGCTGCTCTATGCATGCGAGTGCTGACAAGAACATGCATCATAAAAGAGAAGTAGGAATTGGCTAAAAGTGACATCGTCAAGTCACGGCTCTGAAACAGCCGGACATTTTCATCTTTCTGGAAACCGAGGAGCAAAAAAATGGACAAATTACAGCGTGGTGGACTCAGTTCAGCTGGGGGGGTTTATTAATCGTCTTACAAATAAATACATGGCGATTCCACTGTTGATGTTGGTTGTAACCCCTCCACCACCTGGCTCCTCTCTATTGTTTCTCTGGCGACACTCAGATTAAAGGTGATTTGAAGCAAAGCACCACACTGCCCCCTTGCTCAAATACAGAAAGAAAACTTATTTTTAAGTGTCAAGTTGACAATTAAATGCAGTAATGTTGCATATTTTATTCTGCGCACCCCGACTTGGTGAGCAAAAAAATATATATTTACTACATATCAGAGCATTAGATCTGGATTTCTGAATAAAGGCTGCACACACTCAGCCCTCGCCTTGCATCCAGATTTTATCTGTGGATGAAACATTTTGTCAGTAATGTTATCAGACATGCTGCAGGAGCCCTGAGTATACTAATGTACACCCCCATTAGTATAAAAAAAAAGGCACCTCAACAAAGAGATATGAACGGAGGTGAGAGAGTGTTACATCATGTCACATCATCCATGATGTGTTGGAGGCCGTCTCTTCAGGCAGCGTGGGAGTGAGGAGAGGGAGAACAGAGTCTTTTGCTGTTCATTAATTTGGTAACTGTAGTCTGGCTAAAGCAGGCAGGGAAGTTGATCGTTACGCTGATTTGGTTCTCTTAAAAAGTCTGAAAGAAAGCTACAAATGTGGTCAGGGAAGGAGGTTTTTTTTCTTATATATCCAGGAAACTACCAAAGACTTATTTCTAGCTCACTTTTTTTTCCCTGAATGGTTGGGACAATCCACTAAGGGCTTTCGTGTCAGCTGTCTCTTCCTGCTTGCTAGCAGCTGGAGCTCCTGGCACGTTTCGGATTTGCCCTACAAACAGTGGCATGCTGATCCTTGCGAGTTGCGCCCATACTTCTAGAAACAGACGCAGAGACGGTGACGGGGAAGCGGTTTCCTTTGCAGCTGCAGCATTCCCATGATCGGGCAGTGGCTCTGCCACCGTTCGTGGTGCGAATGAGATGCACGCATGAAAGAACACGGCTTTTCTCTGCTGCCACCAACTCAACGTGAGGGTGAGGACGAATGGTGTGAAGATGAGAACGAGCAGCAAAAAGCTTTTACACAAAAGAGCCATGAAAACATATTCCCTCCCCCTTACGGATTCCTCTGTTTGCCATTTGATCATTTTTAAATATTTCACACACTTCAACAACTTTTTCTGTGTAAAATAAATATAAGCTGGATAAATACAAAATGCAACAATGGAAGAAAAGCTACTTTGGCCAACTGGTACCCATGTGAAAAAGAAATGATCTGTTAAATCTAACAATTCCTTAAGACGGCACTGAATGGAAAAATGTCCTTTAATATCCGAACTGCCAATACGTACTTTAAATAACAGTGAATGTATTCTTTGCAAAATTGTTTTAAATTAAATTAGTTATACTACAAGAATTTTGAGGATGAGCAGCGTGTTAAAGGTCATGCCACTGTATGCCAAATGGGCTTTAGTCTAGACTTTGACAAAGCTACTCTCTAAAACCTTCATTTTCTGTGATTTCTTTTATTTTTCTGGATGTATTCAGAAGTAGACTTGTTACATAACCCAAGGATATCAGATATCAAGGTTATGAACAGATGGCCGGAAAGTATTCTGGGTCCTGAAGCAGCAAAACATCCCAAGACATCAGGCTGCCACCATGTTTGAATGTATTATGCAGGATGTTATGAGGGACATTGGTTCAAGAAAAATCTACTTTGGTCTCGCCAGTCCTCTCAGAAAACTTTCCTTTAAGTACTATAAATAATCAAGAATTATTCATTATTTGTGTTCTTTTAGGTCCGCATTGGTTTGGGAACTGGGAATTTACCGTTTACAAACTCAAACCACAACCGAGTAAGTATTCATCTCTTGGGTATTATCGGCACATAATGACATTGTGTGAAACTTAACCATTTACACATAAACTGAGAAGGAGTTGCGGTTTAAAACGTGTCTTGCTGTAGCTTAACCTAAGACGCTTTTTGTTGAGAAACAACGTTTTTCTGACCCGACTGACAAAATTCCCAAAATTTGGCTCCATTATATTTGACTGGATTCTTTTCTGACATTTTGAATCAGTCGCTCTTGGAGTAACTTTGGTCGGCCAGCGACTCCTGGAATGGTGTGTCACTGTCTCACATTTTCAAAACTTATTTTCTCATTTGTTCTTAGATTCATTTAGATATGAATTATTTTGAGATTTCTTAACCTGCCTTCTGTTAGTTTTAGCCAAGAACGTAGTTTTGTGTATTCCGTTATTTGGGGACGCATTTTTGAATTGGGGACAGATGTACAATGTAAACAGAACCACATTGAGACGGAGAGGGAAAAAAAAAACCCAACAACTTGTATCAAAAAGTAGACTCAACTCTAAGCCTGATGGCGCAGAGAGGACAGCAGCTGTGCAGATCTGGGTTGTGATTGAAATCCTGGGTGACTTTAATGTTTCGCTGCATGACTGACACCGAGCTCAGCAGCGGACACCGTAGACGCGTACACACACCCGACGTTGTTGACTCTAGCCTTTTGGTTCGAGGGTTGAGTTCTGGAAATAGAGACCCTGTGCTGAGCTCCCGAGAAAGATGCCTCGCAGACGGTTAGTTGCTCTTTGAAGAAAATCATGTGTGAAGAGAAAAAGGTACCTCTGCCAAATCTCATTAAGGCATCTACAAATCTGTCTGGCCTTAAAACCGCTATTATGCCACCATCACAACGGGGGTCATTCTGTGGAAGGAACTGAAAATTTCCTAATTTTAGCACCGTCACGGGTCATTTAGAGAGTTTTATGAAAAATATCCACACGCGCTTCGCACTTTCCCAGGTTGTGTCACAGTAAAAGCTACGACTTTAACTTGTTTACCTTGGATTTTGTGTGAGAGGTCGAGGTAAAGTAGTGAATCATTTAAAAATAATTACAAAATAATCCGTGTGTAAATCAAATGATGGTGTGAAACAGAAATGTCATCGAGCTCGTCAGTACCAGTCCTCTGCCTGTAAATAATCTAAAATAGTTTTACTTGGGTGTTTTGTTCTTTTGTTAATCTGGGTTAAGGGCTAAAAAAAAATGAAAAAAGAAAAAAACTTAATTTGTACACTTAATGAAACACATTTGGTCCAAAATTTTACTCTTAAACCTACAGAAACTACGACTACTCCGTCTCATAAATGGGATCCTCCTCTCATTTCAAATGAAATCTTACGGTTCCATCAAAGCGTTTTTCACTCCTCAGCTTCCAATTTCCTTCCCTCCCTCATAAAAAGGATCAATGAGCCGGATAATTGTTGCTGCTTCTTGTGGTGCTCATTCATATTTTTGTTGGATGTTTACCCCCCTAATTTCTGAATTTTGTGACGCTGGTTATTTTGTCCTTCGGTTTCTGCTTTATTCCTATTTAATACACCGTCTGGAAACCCGCTACAGTTTAGGTACAAATTAATGACATGTATTTTGTGAATAAAGAGAGATGGATCCAATCCACCGATTCACAACCAGGGCATAAAACTGATCAGAAATATTAAGACTAGAAAGACAATGAGCGAAAAAGCACTGAAAAATAAAATAATATTAATAAAGAAAAAACAAGAGAGAGATGATTGTGAATTTTACTGCATGGAAGGACATAAAAAAATAACCAAAGATGTTTGGAAATTTGAACTTTTTTATGTTTATACAGCTATTTTGCATAATTCAAGACCAGATCTCTACTGCTACTGAAATGACAGGAAAAAAATCTTTTTCTTAACTCCGCCTGTCCAAACTACACTTCTGTCAGCCGGTGAAGTAAAGCTACACACTGAACAGAATCACTAGCAACATGTTTTCTTTGTTTTCTTGCTGGTTCATCTATATTGATGGAGTTTGTCCAGTAGACTTCATGGATGAGATCCACACAGAATCCAAACAAATGCATCATTACAGGATCCAATTATAAGTTGGGAGGACAGTGTGGAATGTTATAGATATATACATTATAAATTTGGAACAATGTGCGATGCAGGGTTCAACCCCAGCAGCCAAATAACAGTGTCTATAGCTGGAAGTGTGGAGTAGGTTTCTGTGGTAAAGTTCTGATCAGTCAGTAAGTCACCTCCAGTAAATAAAAATGAATAACTTCAGTTTTGAAAGAAAATTAGCAAGAAACTGGATCAAAACTAGTCCAAGATGTTATAACTTCTGTTTCTTACAATTTTTTTGTCGGAAATAGTTACTCCGATCAAGTTTACTTCACTGGATTTGTTATTAATATGCATTTCAGGAGGTTCAACTTAGCCACTGGAATAAATAGATCCAACTTACTACCCAAATAACTATCTGATGTAAAAGCCAAGCCAGAGAAAGGATGTGGTGTTCTGGATATCTTAGCCTTAACACTGAAACAATCAGTCGTGGTTCCATTTCAATGCTTCATGAACATCAGTGCCATGGATGTGATTGAAATTTAATTAGTTGTAAAATTCAGTGATCTAAAACACTCATTTTCTTTTGAATTATCTACTCCACACTGAAGCTGAATTTTTTTTCTTCAAAGTAGTAGCTCAGGTTGACTAATTCGACATCCGCTGGAGGAACTGCTCTCTCAACAGCTCTCCCCTAAAACGAACGCTGCCACGGGCCGACAGGAAGGCCCGGTCTCTCTTTCGCTGCAAACACAATCGAATGAAAAAACGCCTAGATTGTGAGAGAAAACGCACACTGCTACGTCAGCGGGTTATTTTCTAAAGAAATAAATGTAATGATATTTCGAAGCGTGGAGCCGTTTGTGGAAAGATAAAAAAAAAAAGCTTTGTCTGAGATTAAACCTAAAAAGATTGCAATTATAATCTTAATTATGATGGAAAATAACCAAATTTAGACCTCCTTATGCGAGTCATGTGTATAGTATGTACTGCCCCACATGTTTGCATATCTCTGGTTCTCTTCCATCAACTAGCATTGCGGCTTCACAGCCGTGTTCATAAGTGATTCTAACCGTTTCCCCCCAAAGTCTCTAAATTGTTCGCTCATTACATGTTCTGCCAGGCATTTTCTGCCCCCGCATCCCCCCCTCCCCCTCTCTAACCCGAGTGTCTGGTGGTAAAAATATCTCCCTTCATAATATCATCACTCAATGTTAAACACACAACATAGGCAGCCAGGTTGGGTTTTCCTGTCTCACCTCCCGCCTTTCTCCCACAACAATAAACAGTCTACAACTTCATTTGTTCCGTACAAATTAAATCTATTCTCGACTCACCTCCAGGGACTATTGAGTGAAATCATACAGTATGGGACGGTGACAAACAACAGCAAGGCTTTATTTGACATGACTGGGCCTAATTAGAGCCAACTAGGCTGTGACTCAGGACTGAAAGGAGTGTATCACGTCTTTATGTAACGCATCTAGCCTGGCAGGCCAAATCATTTTTGCTTAAAGTGAGTTGAAGAAAGGCTTTTAAAAAGCCTCCTTCACTAAGGATTAGCAGCGTTTTGTTATCTGAAGCACATGTACAGCACATCTGCTTTTCTCATTAACAAAATAAAGAAGAAGGGGGGAGAAAAAAACCGTAGTAGCTTAAAATGCACTTCAAATCTCCTTATGCTGCTGGTGCCTAATTACCAGGCTGGAGCTGGCGTATTAGATTCGTCTGTGATGTATCCATGTTGGCACATGGATATTTTAATTATTGTGAGCTATTTGAGCAGATTATCTGCAGTGTCATGTGCTCCCAAGGCTGCAGGCAGATGAAACGTCAGTGGAACTCTAATCGGAAATCTCTGTCCGGAAAGCCTTTTGCATCATCTGGGCTTTGATACTTTTGTTTATCCTCCTAGCTTACTCATTTCTGCAGCATCTCCAGAACACAGACAGATAAAAACGAAAAAAAAGAAGAAAAGAGAAGAAAGAAAAACAGCCGAGCCAGAACTCAACACGCAGGTCTGTTTTTCCTCGGCTTCCGGTGTCCTAAGAAGAACTTAAAGCACCGGCATCATGCTGTGCGTCTGAGGCTGGGGGCAACCCTGGAGGCTGATCCTGAGTAGACACAGAAGGCATTCCCAGTCTTCCCCTCAGGAAGCGAGCCACCCGGTCGCACTCAGGAAGACACAACAAAGCTCTCAGCCAAAAATCGAATGTCATCTTCTCTGTCGTCCTGTAATCTCCAGATGAGGTCAACCATCATCTGGTGATGATGGTTGACCTCTACTTGAGGTTGAGGTCTACTTTTGGAGGATTTCTGCAAAGAAGCTAAATCTGTACGGGGTGCACTTTATATCGCTCACGTTTCCAAATCGGAATTGTCCTTCCGCCGGCACTACACCGCTATCAGCATACATGCATAGGCATCAGTTTGCTGCAGTAAAACACTGACTCGGTTTTAGCTTGCCTCGGTCTGACAGAGGACAAACTTTTTCCTGCTCCAGTCGGTCAAATTAGGAGACGCTTTTCATAAATACCGCAGAGATGCCCTTATTTTCCATTGATGTACTGTGTAAAAACACCTGAAAGTAACATATTCACAGTATTTGGCCCCATTTTCTTTCAGAACTGCCTAGCATATGTACAAGAAGGCGTGACATTTATCTTTTTCTGAACCGACAGATGACACAGCAGCACAGTGAACCTACAGCCTTGTTGACAAAAAAAAAAAGAAAGATCAATAATTTGGTCTTTTGTCGTTGCACATTTTCATTTTGGAGGCAGCCATCATCAGAAGACGGAGGCAATGACATCTTAAAGGGGTGGGCACTGGCATTCAGCCTAGTACTAAAGAACCCAGAGAGGGCCAATTAAACACATTCTGACAAATTCTTGCTGGACTTGAGACAAATAATACCAGGAATCATTTTGCAGTATTACTGAGAAACAATTCGTGAGTCAGTGTGAATTGAACTCTCCAGGCCGACAGGTAGGGCGCCACATGTGGGCCACTGTTTCTAGTAACGACGTGTTGTACATTCATAGCTGATTCTATGGCTGCCCTGGGTGTAAGCAGCGGATATTTGAACTACTGCTGCCTATAACCTGACGTCAGTCTACCCGTTTGTCGATGCAACTCCTGCTCACTACGTTATTTTTTTCCCCAGAACTTTTCTGTTCTCCACATCAGAAGATTCTGAAATATCCAGACCAGTCCATCTGACATAAGCAGCCACTTACACTTCACCTCAGAGTGTTTGGCAGATTTAATGTGTGTGCCAACAAGCACCTGGACAAATGTGCATATGTGGCATTGAGGGCACATTTTCAGTGCACCTTTCTGCAATTTACAGAAGCCTGGAGGACTCAATTACTCCATGTGCTGTAAATCACCTGCTGTTACATCGGTACCTTTGAGCCATAACCAAGTTGTGTAGATCTTATATTTCCATTCTCTGATTTACATGGACTGGTTAAAGGAGACAGTGGGTGGCTGTCTAAATATTCTGCATGCAAGGTGGTGGCACCTCTCGAACGGACTTCAAAGAACACAAGTGACAGGATCAAGTGTGCATCGCTGTGTTAAAAGCCGTTCCCGGCTGCACTCGAAATAGTGAGTCCCGACTACTAGACACCGAAGACGCATTGCGGCTCCATTAACGGCCTTACGGGAACCTGAGAGAGTTTTGTTGGGGTCATGTTTGTCTTTTTGTGCAAACACAAAAGTTTGCAGTGTAAAAATGCCCATCCCTTTGGGGTTTAATGATACCACAGTGACCCAGGGTTGGGACAAATGGGTGCATGAGGATACATGATCGCACTGGGCTTTCTGCACTGCGTGTGAGAGAAACCTTCAACGTGCCAGACGGATACGTGATGCAAGAACCCGACCGTATAACCTGAGTCCTTAACATTTCAGTTAGGTGCTACTAAGTATGTCTACCTAAAGCATCTGTAAGGCTTCATGTTTGTCTTGTTCAAGTTATTTTTAAACAGCACTATTATTATTGGATATGCAGGCTTTTCTTGTTTGTTCGTTTGTTTTTCTTTTTCCTTTTTTTTAAAAGAAATTTCCTCCGACTTGGCATATATACGATATGATAGCTGTGATTTGGTTTTAGCCAACACTAAGGCACCTTGCTTTTCATGCCTTTTGTTAACTTGTTCAGCAACGGGAGCGTAGCATACAATTCACATCTACGGGTAGACTGATTGAAATGGTGCATAATCAATAAAAAGTCTAATCTTTCAGTAAATTCATAGAAACCATGAACGTCAACATAGCTTCCAAATGTCTGGCCTGAAATATACATACCCATCTCTGGTCTACACTTTCACCTATCTGCTCTCAAATCAGATCGCTTCTCCTAGGTGCTTGTATCACAATGCTTGTTCAGTGAGAAGTATGTTTATTTTTAGACGGATGCAATGTGCATGAGCAGGGCTTTCTGTGTGGAGATAAGTCTCAGTTTTGATGATGTAGAACAGCTTTTCATGGAGGACAAACTACATGACAAGCTGCTAAGCAGGCAGCCAGCTGGCCTCGCTGCCCAAGTGAGAATGAACAAAAAGTAGAGGAGGACGCCAAGGTTGGGCAGGAGAGCTGTTGGTTAGAGATACCCTGCCTCAAACTGCTGGCACTGTTGCTTTTTTCACGTTAAGGTTTGTCCCTTGGATAAAAGAATGTTTTTTTATTCACATGATGTTTAATTCACTCCGTTAAGTACATGCACAATGCATCCAGCAGTCAGCTGTCATGGAGACTTAACTCAGCCTATTGAACAGACATCGCTGACCAAAGAGTTGCACATCAGAGGGACTTGCACCGATTTCCTTTGGATACAACTGCTGGAAATATAAAATGTAACCTTCAAAATTGCTACCATCTTCATCATTTTATAGTTTAAACAGAGGGTTGGTATCCTCCTCTTACTGGGACTGTGTGGGGGATCGACTGACCGCTACTGATCCCCGAATGCATTTTCATCTCAAGCGGGGTGATCCAAACACATCGGTTTACATTATCACAATATGTAATAACGACAGCTGTTAAAAGCCGGTGGGCACGACATAAAATGCTCTGTTTCTCTTGGAAGTGCATGTTTTTAACATGCATTTGCTTAAAAACGACATAAATCTCAGATGCCATCTGCTTTTCACATTACACTTTTTTAATGGACGTACAAGACAACAACTTACACGCACTCCAAAGAAACAACCCAGACCTTGATGCGATTCTCTATTTAGTAGTACAGCAGATTATTTTATTTCTCATAAAGTGAAATATTAGCCTTATAAGAGAGTTCACTGACAATATTTCTATGTTTAGTAGATTAAAATGAACTTCAAGGTCCTGTGCTTCAACTAGTCTTAAAGGTTTCTATAAAACTATATAAAGAAAATGTCTAAAAAAGTTTTTTGTTGGATGTAATATTAAGATATTTCCCCCCCATTCATCGTAGAAGTTACCATCCTGGCTCATCTTACTTTCCATTGCAGCAACAAGTAGTCATATGGCCTTGAAAACAGAAAAAAGAGGAAGATTTCTTAACAGTATGTTTACATACTTGAAATTGTAGAAAGCATCCAATTATTTCCCCACTGAGGGACTCCTCTTCAAACCTCATGTTTTTTGCATTTTCAGGCTTCAAAGGCTTTTTTATGGTAATATGTGTTGTTGAATGGGAGTCGCAGTGAGACGGTCAGGATCGCGGCTCTGTCGTCTGCAGAGCAGTGGGTGTGAACGTCCTCTTTTGGCTGGGAAGTCGAATTCGTCTCGACCTCTCCCAAAAGCAAATTGAAAATTGGTATTTTGTTTTGAAACCTTTGGCATGGGTCCCTTTTTTAAATTCATCACTGTTGAAGAGGTAGACAGAAATAGGGAGATAAAAATGCGAGTTAAAAGCTTGAGACGAGGCAGTGGTCGGCAACCGAATTCTGATTAATGACTTTTACGCCAAAACGGTTTCATGTTATCTGCTTCCTCGAAGAGTTTTCCGTTTAGGATGCTGCTGGTAAACTTTACAAATATGATGAAATTGCTTCCAGGTCTATCTAGATCACAACCAGATAGGCTTTGATTTGAATTTCTCAGCGAAAACTGAACTACTTTTCACTTTTTTTTCTTTTTTTTTTTTTGATCACTTGGATGCAGTCAATTATAGCCTCAGACCCACAAGGAGGGTGGTTTGGGTACATTTTGACATAGAAGAAGACTATAGATACAATATTTACTGACCCAAGAAAAAACAAAATGTGTTTTATTTGCTAAATGTTGATTCATTTAATCAACATTTAAAGAATCTGTTGTGCCACCTTTGAACATCAAGCATTTGTTAACTGGCAGTGAGTGTTTTACATCTTTGTGGGGCACTCTTTTGTAGAAACTCTTGAAAAACTGTTCATTTTAGCTCAATTATGAGATTTGGCCAAAAGGCCTTTGGCAGAACCTCAAAGAGAAACAGGAAGAAGCCGTTTACTCCAGGTTGCCAAATCGTAAAAATAGTTACTCTAATGGATAAGAACAGGCTGCATCCTGTCCTTTGTGGGGTAGGAGAGAGCACTTTACAAATGTTTTTAATCCAAATTAATTTCCCTATGTCCATCTCTAATTAGGCAGACCCCACATCCTGATTAAGCCTCTTCATATTCTGGTCACATAAAAAAGTAAACATTGCAAGAGTGTCTCTGCTTATGTCACAGAAGAACTCATGATTAAGCCATTAGAATGTTGCTATAATTCAGCCATGCAGACTCTAATCAAATAAGAATTAAACAGATGTGAAGTTGATCTGTCTGAAAACTGGTAATCAGACAGGAAGCATGTCCTGGCATACAGCTGATGTCTTAGCGGTGCAGAGAACCTTGTGACAGAACAACTCAATCTTTGAGCTGCTCATAATAGCGCCGGAAGACGTGGTCAAGGATAAAATATGAATACGAAAACTGAAAAAAAAAGAAAAAAGAAAGTAAAATCAGAAAAACCAAGCAAACTGTTGAAATATGAGCCATGTGAAATGGCTTCATTAGAGAAGGATTAAAGAGCTGCATCATTCAGCTGAATCTATCAATCTTGTCTCATGGCACCTTTCTCTCGAGCCGATTGTGATGGATGTCTTGATAATAGTGTGTTCTGACAGATGGTCCCGGCAAGCAGACCGTTAAATAGTGATACGAAAATACTCAGCAAAAAAAAAACAGACTCATGCGCAGTGGTCGCTACAGTGGACAGCTGTCTAAAAGTCATTTTCTTGTGCTTCTTGTGGATTTTTATGTTATAAATGCACACAGACCACTGAAGTGGACACTAATGCATCATAAAATACACCATCAACTATTGGCCATCAGCTGCAAAAGCAATAAATTATTCTTGTTAAATCCAATATGGCCGACAGACAATAAAGCAGGGGTCCCCAAACTTTTTCCTGCGAGGGCCACATAGCTGTTCCTTTCTCTGGTCGGGGGCTGGTCTTAGTTTTTGGAGAAAGAAACCTTAGAAAATTCTTGTCAAGGGGGGGGGGGGCGATGACACATTCATTTTTACCCAGAATGCAAATGGAGAAAACCGTCAGTGACACGGTGACTGGGACT